>NW_027501221.1:0-57987 GCF_021521415.1 Bidens hawaiensis | reverse complement strand
AAAAAAAACTTGATTTAGCCTTCGAGTTTAGTTTAGGTTTTTAGGGGTTTAGGTTTTCAAGGTTGAGGGTTATGTTTTTATTGGTGGGCGGGGAGCTTTTCTTGTACACGTGACGATGAAAAGATAGTAGAAAAAAATGCATAAATATAATATAACGCCACATTGAAACTCTCATTATCTTGTACACGCGTAAAACATAACTTGAAAATTTTCATGAACACTAAATTTCATGAGATAACCGTAGGTTGGTTTTTAATATATAAATAATTGTTGAATATACATTAAAATTATAACGAAACTTGTTGTTTTACATGTAAAATCTTTAAAAATTGTTTTCTACATGTAAAATTTTAATGAGATTTGTTGTTTTACGTGTAAAATGTTAATGGAAAATGTTATTTCAATGTAAAATATTAAATTTGTACATGTTAAATCTTAAAGAACTATTGTTTTATTTGTAAAATGTTAATGAGATTTGTTGTTTTACGTGTAAAATGTTAATGAAATTTGTTATTTTTTATGTAAAATATTAGTTTTTACAAGTAAAATCTTAAAGATTTGTTGTTTTACATGTAAAATGTTAATAAGATTTGTTGTTTTACGTGTAAAATTTTAATGAAACTTGTTATTTTATATGTAAAATATTAAATAACTGTTGTTTTACATGTAAAACGTTAATTAAATTTGTTGTTTTACGTGTCAAATGTTAATTAAAAGTGTTAATTTACATGTAAAATATTTATTAAATGTTGTTTTACATGTAATAAGTTAATGACATTTGTTGTTTTACGTGTAAAATGTTAATGAAAATTGCTATTATTTATGTAAAATATTAATTTTTACATGTAAAATCTTAAAGAAATGTTGTTTTACATGTAAAATGTTAAGAAGATTTGTTGTTTTACGTGTAAAATTATAATGAAAATTGCTATTTTACATGTAAAATATTTAAGAACTGTTGTTTTACATGTAAAACGTTAATTAAATAGGTTATTTTACATGTAAAAGTTTTATGAACTGTTTTTTTTTACATGTAAAATATTAATGAGATTTGTTGTTTTACGTGTAATACCCCCCCCCCCCCAACAAGCTAAAAAACCTAAACCCTCTTAAAGCTAAACTAAGTTTGAGTTTTTTTTTTTTGGGACGGGGATGCTTGATATATTTTTTTACGTTTTACATTTTTTCGTTTTTTTTAATTTTTTTACTTAAAATTTTCGATTTTTTGGAGGGTTTTTTTTAACTGGAAATGCTAGATAAACATTTTGTTTTTTTATACTTTTTTTTATTCAATAATGGTTTTAATTATTTTTTTTTATTTTATTTTGAGGGGTTTTTTTCCTCTTACAAAAATGATGTGATGTATGTGATTGAGGGTGCACCATGAGGATGTGTGGAATTGATCAAGGGTTAGGAAGGGAGTTCCGTATTTTTTTAGAGTTACCTTTTGAATCTAACTTTATATATTGATAAATTTTCCCTTCCAAGAGGTGGAACTAGTGACCAACTCAAGAAGTAAAGGCTCGGGAAAACCTTCCGAAGTCTCATGCCACCGCACCGGAATGGTGATAAAAAAGTAACTATATAATTTATATTGTATTATTACTGTTAGAAAAATTATTAGAAAACATGATTTTTCCCATTAAGTATAACAGGGTACTATGCAAATATTTATATCTAAGTGAGGTTTATAATAACATTATTATGAAGTATTATTTACCGGGTGTGTGTTTTATGATGTGAGAGATTTATAACGAACCAAATCTTGTTGACAAAGAACTACAATTAATTAGATATTTGATGCTCGAAGTTAGCTGTTTGAGGTTTTTAACTTAAAGCTGCAAAAATGATTATAAAAATGTAAGGGGTCATATTATCCGTAACGTGATTCTGACAATTATCTTAATAGCTTGGATTCCCAGCTAGTTGCAGGATCCTGAATCGACTATTTTTTTTAAATTTATATTGTGCTTGTAGGTTACGCAAGATTCAAACGGTCTACAATGGCTAGATGACTCATTCTACCTAAAAGCTCGGATAAACAACTGAAATACACGTGGGATGAAGATGGTTAATTATCATGGCAGCTAGGGTTCCCAAATTTATAGCACTCTTTGTTATTTTCATTTTCTATATAAATGAGGCTATTGAGAACATTATAGGACACATTCTACCCTCACAATACTCACACTTGTATTCTAGCTTTTCTTCTCAACTAGTTTCCGAGTTGTAACAACCATTTTACATTAATAAATTGAGGCAGTGGTTATTTTTCCCCTCCCGAGGTTTTGTTCCAAGGATCCATACAGAATCTAAGGTTTATTCCTCGCTTCATCATTGTGTTCACCTTTACTTTTATCGCATTTGTTTACTATATCACTCGCCTCACTATTGAAAAGCACACTACCTCACATAACGAATTTACTCAATTATTGATTCAGTAATTTTTGACCAAAACAGTTTGGCGACCACCGTGGGGCAAGTGGTGTTTTTCATACTCAAATCCATATTCACTTTCATCCTAAACCTTTACCTTGCAAAACTATACTAAAAATTGGCCTCTCAATCAAAAGCTACATCTTCATCCATGTCATCCACGATTTTTGGAGTTGCTCAACCACTTCCTTCTCCACTTGTTGTCCAGAGGAAGGCGACTATTTTTGGTGTTAAAATCTCCGAAACCGGAGGATCAAACAACACACTTCCTCCCACAACAAGGCATTCTACCTGAGGGTCCATCCAGAGATTTGGGTCTCCCAACACGAGGCCGGTCCTTATGTATAACGATGATATTCTTGATGTTTTAATTCAGATGAAGGAGCATATGGAGACTTAGAAGAGAACCAATATCATTGTCTTAAGAGAGGTCCATGATATTCGGGCATAAGGAAAGAAGCTGGTGGAGGAATCCTTCACTCCATTGCTACATAGGAAACTGAACTTTGATACGTCAGGATCCCAAGGGAATCGCTATGATGATTTCCTTCCTATGCAATATGCGGCCAGAACAAGTGATCCGGTCCAGTCTACCGGGATCACTCCTACTCGAGAATTAGGTGTTATCTCAGGATCCCCATCTAGGTTTTCCAATACTGTAATTTCAATAATATTATACATGTAACTAAACATGATATTGTGCAGGATTCCGATACTAGTCCGGTGATTCAGAAGGAATTGCAGAAGCTGAAAGAATTAATCTCGAGTGTACATGGGATAGTCCAGTCGATTCTGGAAGTGTCTCCAAGTAGCCACAGGATCTTAAGATTCGCACTCCCCATATGTGATGTTGAGATCTCGAAGTGAATCTATTCTCCAAGCATGAAGTTGTAAGATGGAACCAAGGATCCTGAAGAGCATGTTGCCCAGCACTGAGAGAGAATAAAGATTAACCCCATACCTCCGAATCTCAAGGAAGGTTTCTTACGCAAAGGCTTTGGCTCAACACTCACCGGAGATGCATTGAAATGGCTCCTAAGTGTCCATCCTTTCTCTATAAATCTTTTGCTCATTTAGTTAATTTGTTTAATAACAAATTTTCTTGCAGTGGAAGTAACACAGGGAATTGATGAGACCCTTAGGGATTTCTTCAGCAAATTCAGCAAAGAAGCTCTAGAGATCCCCAACCTGGATGTTGCAACAGTTGTGCAAGCTTTCAAAATGGGTCTCAAGAAAGACACCCTTTTCTATGAGGATCTCATGATGAATCCTTATAGGAATCTGGGTGAATCAAGAAACATGTGTCTAAGTTTCATCAGTCCGGAAGAAGACAGGGTGATTCAGTAGAGGCTTTATGGTCCTAATAGCTACAACCAGCCGAACAGGAAGTCGGATTCCCCGTCATCTAAACTATATCGATCCAAACCCTACTCCATAAACGACAGGGTCAATGTGGTGGACGATGATAAGGATCATGATTATTATTGTAACTTAAGTGATTCTTATTTTACTGTCAATATTTCTGGATTAATGTGTGTTATGTAGGATTTAAGTGATAATACAAGATGGCCACGAAAGAATGAGAAAAATAGTGCTTGGAAAGACAAGTCCAAATGATGCGCTTTTCATGAAGATATCTGCCATACGAAAGAAAATTGCATTGCTCTAACAAGGGAGATCAGCTAATTAGTCAGCAAGGGTCATTTGAAAGAGCTGTTGGGAAAGAAGAATCAAAACTGGGATCCCGAGCAAGATCGCAAAACGGCGCTTTGATTGTGAACGTTATCTTCAGAGAATCAGATATTTGTGGCACGTCCTACTCAGCAGCTAGAAGGAATGCCAAAGTAGCCAAGGCATAAGAACCCGAAGGACCTATATGACTATGATGTTGCCCAAAGAAGACGGAATTACGTTTAATGATGAGGACATGAACAATTTTGGAATCCTCATCACGATGGTTTGGTCATAACCCTATATATTTCTAATTGTTTTGTACGCGGGGTCCTGGTGGACAGTGGAAGTTCAGTAAATATCATCCAGTTAGACATCCTTAAGATAATGAATATTTCAGAAACCGAGATTGTATCAAAGTCTTCGGTCTTGGTGGGATTCAGGGGGGAAGCCAAAAGTACAGTGGGAGAGATTAAACTGCCAGTTTATATGGAAGAAGTAAACTATATCCATAAATTTTGTGTTATTGATGCGTTGACTTCTTTCCATGTTATCTTAGGCTGGCTCTGGATCTATGATATGAAGGTTGTACCCTTAACCTACAATTAATGCATCAAAATGCTGACACCTTTTCAAGGCGAACAACAGGAGACTAAAGATTGTTATGCCTTGTCGATGAAACCTACGGCTAATACTACTCAAGCATTGAAATCAAAGACCAAAACGCTTGATTTCTTGGAAGCAACTAAACGAGATGTCAAAGAAATACAATTAGATTATAAGGATCCTGACATCAAGGTGTTGATAGGAACTGGGATTCACGAAGAAATTGAAGAACAAATGGTCAAGTTCCTCAAGAGTAGAACCTCTACTTTTGCATGGAAGCATGAGGGCATGACAGGTATTCTTAAAAAAGTTATTACTCTTAAATTGGTTTTGGATAAAAATTTCAGGCAAATCCAACAAAAGAGAATAAAATTCGCATCTCAAATGTCACACCCCAACCTACGGTAGAATATGTCGGGGCGCGACAATATTGTATCATAGCTTAGAAGACACTATCTTAATGCACGTGTTAATATCTAAATTAATTATTTCAATCAACCATACATTTAAAGCATAACATCATTGTTCTCAAAACCAAATATCCAAAAAAAAACATAATTTAAATGGAAATAAAGTTAAGTTCTTCACATTATCGAGCAACCTAAGATATCGCTACTTCAATATCTTGAAATCACCCAAGATAGCTACATGCGCCATGCGGAAAAATACATATTTTTGTCAACATAGAGTTGAACAAGTAAACCACAGTTTTTGAAATACATATAATACTAAAATGATAATTCCATGCAATAATCTTAAATTACTATAACTAGTAAACAATAAATAAAAGTTATATTTTCAACCGAATCGCATTGTTAACGGTTTACTCTAACGGCGTATGATCATACTAATGAGGATGAGGGTGAGGATGAGGATGAGGTACCAACCAACATAAGATAAACGCATAGTCATATTCGCACGTAACAACTAATCGAGAAATTACAATTGTGCATGTACCAGAATTGTAGTGAAAACAATAACTTGATTTTGAACGCATAACGCCCCCAAAATTGTAAAGCGGTAAAACGTGGAATGTGTATTTACTTACCATAACAAGTTGATTAGTGAAGACGAAACAACGATATAGATTAAGTTAAATGTGATCGAGCGCCTCGGGATGCGTCGAAAAGAGTTCCTTGTATGTTTACGCATTGAGGGAGAACGGCTAACTAGGGCTAGCTGCTCAAACTAGGTGACGAATCTTGATCTTAACGACAATGTACGGCCAATTAACTTAGGGTTCAGTGTCGTGATGTAGTACTGATGGCGTGGTGTGATTCAACTGAATTATAAACGAGTTTATATAGTGTTTTAGGAACCATTTAGGCTGCCGTTTGTTATTAACAAATTAGCTGTCAAATCATTATTATTTTCCACAATTAAAACATCGGTGTGAAGCGTTTTTGGTAACTAAATGATCTAATGTGATCAATTTCATTTAATATGTCCGAGAATTGAGGAATAAGATGAATGAGGGTTTGTTTGTATGTGTGTGTTGGCTAAAGAGAGAGGGAGAGAGAGGAGGGAAAAATAATTGTTATTTTGCAAGTTGGTCCCTTGTCTTTGGTGTTGGATGCAAAATTGGATAAATTGTTAGTTTAGGGTTGATTTTGTATAACTCTCATAGTTATAATCAATTATATAAAAAAAATAAAAAAATATTAAACAAATACGGGACTTTATTAATAAAATACCCATACCCAAACCCAAACCCGGGTCGGGTAATGATTACAAATACGAGAGATTCGAAAACCCCAAATGTTACAGCATTCCCTACTTTTGGAAATTTCTTTCTCGAAATTAGAGATTAAGCCGAAACGAAGAGGTGCGGGTACCTGGTCATCATTTGGTCTTCATGCTCTCAAGTGAACTCGGGACCACGTTTATATTCCCAACGAACTTTGACAAGCATAATACGGCTACGCTTGGTTTCTTTGTCCATATGATCCACGATTTCAACAGGTTTCTCGACAATGCGCATAGATTCATCAACTCGGACTTCGTCAAGGGGTATGTGGAGATTCCCCTCAGATAAGCACTTCTTGAGGTTGGAAACATGAAAAGTTGGATGAACATTGGAGATCTCTTCAGGTAGCTCGAGACGATAAGCAACTCTACCAACCCTTTCAACGATCTCAAACGGGCCAACAAAACGAGGAGGTAGTTTTTTCTTTTACCAAAACGAACTACTCCTTTCCAAGGAGATACTTTAAGGAGAACTCGATCACCAACACTGAACTCGAGAGGTTTACGGTGTTTCTCGGCGTAGCTCTTTTGACGGCTACGAGCGGTAAGAAGATTTGACAAATAAGAGAGATTCGATCGAAAGTTTCTTGAACAAGCTCAAGACGGGTCATTTGCGATTCACCAACCTCGTTCCAACAAATCGAGGAATGAAATTTTTGGCCATAGAGAGCTTCAAAAGGTGCCATGTCAATACTAGTCGGAAAACTATTATTGTAGGAAAACTCTACAAGTGGTAAGTGAGTATCCCAATTTCCCCTAAAATCCAGTATGCAAGAGTGGAGCATATCTTCAGAGTTTGAATTGTTCTCTCGGATTTACCATCGGTTTGCGGGTGATAATTGGTTCTTAAATCAATACGGGTACCCAAGGCGGTTTGCAACGATTTCCAAAATTGAGAGGTAAACCGACCATCATGATCGAAGATAATGGCCAACGGCGTTCCATAGCGGCAAATGATGTTCTTGACATAGAGTCGGGCTAATTCGCTTACGAAGGACTTTTCACAGAACGGTATGAAGTGAGCCGACTTGGTTAAATGATCAAAATTCACCCAAATACTATCATTGCGGCTTTGAGTAGTGGGGAATTTGGTAACGAAATCCATGGCTATGTTTTCCCATTTCCAAACGGGGATCGGAGGTTGATCGAGCAAACCAAACTGCTTTTGATGCTAGGCTTTAATCTTAGAGCAAGTGAGGCAATTAGATACATATACCGCGATATCTTTCTTCATTCTCGGCCACCAAAACTTGGAACGAAGATCGGCATACATTTTATCCGCATCGGGATGAATAGAGTATCGTGACTTATGAGCTTCATCGAGGATGAATATGCGAAGACCGTCATGATCAGAATCCAACGGTTCAAATAATAGAGTAATCTATTACGTTTGGTTTCAAGTTGCAGTTCGGCGCCACATGACATCTCGTCATATAAGTTACCCTCGGTGACAGAGACGTGTTGTGCGTCGAAGATGCGGTAATGGATGTTTTATTGGATGGTGACACAATGGAGAAAGACGGATTTAATATGACTCTTACAACTAAGAGCATCGGCCACAACATTCTCTTTCACAGGGCGGTAGCGAATTTCGCAATCGTAATCCTATAACAATTCGGCCCATCGTCTTTGTCTCATATTGAGGTCCTTCTGGTCGATAATGTGTTGTAAAATTTCATGGTCGGTGAAGACCACGCATTTCGTGCCGTAAAGGTAGTGTCTCCATATTTTCAAGACAAACACGGCCGCACCAAGTTCGAGGTCGTGCGTCGTGTAAATTTTCTCGTGCACCTTAAGTTGACGTGAAGCGTAAGCAATGACATTGTCTCATTACATAAGAAGACAACCAAGATCTTGAATAGAAGAATCACAAAAGACAGCAAAATCGTCATTGCCATCAGGAAGAGCAAGGATTGGAGCATTGAAAAGCATTTCTTTAAGAATTTTAAACACCTCCTCTTGATCGGAACCCCATTCGTAAACTTTCCCTTTGGGGGTTAATGCGGTAAGGGGTGAAGCAATCTTCGAAAAGTTGCGGATAAAATGATGTGAATACCCCGTTAAACCAAGAAATGAACGAACCTCCATTGGAGAGGACGGGGTCACCCAATTTTTAACGGCCGTGATTTTAGCGGGATCAATTTGAATACCCTTGCCTTTAACGATGTAGCCCAAGAATGGAACTTGCTTTAGCCAAAATTCGCATTTGAAGAACTTAGCGTAAAGTTGTTCCCTTTGTAACAAGTCGAGAATGGAGCGCAAATGGTCCTTGTACTCGGTCTCGGATTTAGATTATATCAAGATATCGTCGATGAAACCAATCACGAACTTGTCGAGGTAGGGTTTACAAGCACGATTCATAAGGTCCATGAAAACGGTGGGAGCATTAGTCAACCCAAAAGGCATAACTCGGAACTCAAAGTGGCCATAACGAGTACGGAAGGCGGTCTTGGGTATCTTATCTTCATGGACACAGAGTTGCTGATAACCCGAACGGAGATCAATCTTAGAGAAACATGCGGCTCCTTGGAGTTGATCGAAGAGATCATAGATCACTAGTACAAAATCGACTTTTAGTGACATACACCCCGTCAGGTCTATGTGACACTTTCAAAGAAAAGTGTCATCGTATGTATGCTTGTGTGACTATTGCGGATAATCACCTCTTTAGTCACACTAAACATAACGTATGTCACAAATATTAGTGACGTTTAATTGGAATGTGACCAAATGTCACTATTTGGTCACGTTTTTCGTTTGTCACAAATGTAAAAGTTTTCTGTGATACCATAGATAAACATATGGCCACATATGGCAATTGATTGTGTCACTATATAATGTCTCACATTCTATTGCATAATGTAACTGTAAGTAAATGTAATTTACAATGACAGTAAATATTTGTTTGTGTGACGTTAAGTCTATGTTTATTAATCACACTAATTAATTGTGTTACCATATGTTAAAGTATATTGTGACAGTTAAAATTATAGTGTATCACTAACGATAACTAATAGTCATGAAAAATGTAAAACACATGTGACTAGAAGTAACAAATGGTCAGCTTCCATTTTATTATGTGTGACTACAAATTTAAATTAACGAAATGGTTATTGAAATATAAGAAGTTTATGGTCACAACTCGAATATGGATGTGTGACAAGTTATATATTATGGTCAGGGTTTATGGAAAAAAAACATGTGACAAGTTATATATTATGGTCATGGTTTATGGAAAAAAAACATGTGACAAGAATTACAATTTGGTGATTGTTCACTTAATTAGGTGTGATTAACGGCTAATACTAAGAAAACGTTAGTAAAGTCTAAGTAGTTTGTAGTCACAGTTCATTTCAGTAGGTGTGACTAAAATTTTTAATACTAAGGCAACGTTATTGATGTATAAGTATTTATTTGTCACATCTCCAATTCGGATGTGTGACAAAATATATATTATGGTGATGGTAAATGCATACAATTTGTGACTAGAAGTTAAATATTCTAATTGTTCACTTTGTTAGGTGTGACTAAATGTTCAAAGACAATCATCGTTATTGATGTATAATTACTTTTTGGTCACATCTCCAAATTGGATGTGTGAAAAAATATATATTATGGTGATGGTAAATGCATACAATATGTGACAACATATGTTAATTATTCACTTTGTTAGGTGTGACTAAATGTTCATTACTAAGGAAATGTTAGTGAAGTGTAAGTGCTTTTTAGTCAACATGTGACCATTACATTATTTACATTCTTAAAGGAAACGTTAGTGTTGTCTTAATAGTTTATAGTCACAGTTACACTCTTCACAAAAGAGTGTGACTAAAGGTGTGTTAGGGTCGTGTATTTATGTTACAATGTGACTAAAGGTTAAACAATAGTGACTCTGAAAACAATTCCTGTCTTTATAGATCGTTATTATCCAGATTATAATTTTTCATTTTATTAGGTGTGTAAAAATATTACTAATTAATTAGGTGTGATTATAGTGACGGTTTTAATTTCAATGTGTGACTAAAGAATATATTACGTTTTTCAATGGGCCATTTTGCTTAAAATATTATTCATTGGGCCTTTTTGTTTAAAACACGATATATAAGCAGATGTGTAAGCGCCTTTTCGTCATCCCTGTTATACCCCAAGTCAATTTTCAAAGGAATTCAAACTCAAGTCGTTGTCCTTCACGATGATTTTCAATAACGAAGGTATTTCATGTTTTACACGTTTGATTTATGAATAACCAGTGTATGCAACCATCCACGATTTCGTCATCCTTTCTATTCGCATTTTGCGTAATGAAAGTAGTTAATAAATGAATTAGGGTTATTAATTACACAATCTATTATATGAATCCAATTTGATTATTTAAAGTTTGATCAAACTATTTGATATGTATGCATGTACTTTTGGATTTACTCTAGAAGAATACACGAATGTTGAAGGGCTGGAATTCAATTACACCTTTAAGAGGGTGTTTAAGGGTTCCCTGGTAAGTTATATCTATCCTATTATTTAATATAATTTCAATAATACATTATTGTATAATAAGTTAATTTAAACTTGAAATTTTGTTTAAATATTGCAAAAACTACCGGTTGCATTTGTGAACCGATACGACTTCCAGTCGAGGAACTTTAGATTGAAGTTCAGACTTGGTGATTATGGGGATGTTTTTGAAACTTTTGCTCGTCGGAATGATAGGTATTATAAGTCGCGTCATTATAAGGTTCGTAAGTGGGGCAATTTTCTGGACGACAACTTGCTGGATGTGGGGGTGAAGGTCAGTTTCAACTATAGTGAAGACCAATCACTCTTCACGATCTACTTAGTTTAGATATTTTATGTTTATATAAGATTATATATTTTTGGACATTAACTTTTTGTATCTACTACTTAATAATTATATGAATGAAATTTAGCTTTGATATGGTATTAATTTATGTTAATGGTTGGCCTGATGTTGTTAATGTATAATAATCACCTAACTTTATTCGATGTTTGGTATTAGTCTAATATGGTATTATTTCATTTTAGTAGTAGTGACTAAAAATTAATACTAATGATGTCTTTGTGTTAGTGTTAGTATTTTATGGTTCAAATTTCATAAAATATTTTTTTATGTGAAGAATATAATATATTATTGTCAATTAAATATTTCATTTTATACTTCCTAGGTAATTATGATTTAAATCAAATCACATAGGTTAATTTGTACATGACAGGTAATTATGGCTACTTTGCAAGCCAAAAATCAATCAATGATGATCTAGTCCCTATAACTTCCAATCAACTTTGTAAATAGCTTAATATACCATTTCTTTATAAAACCAAATTTAAGCATATTTACATAATAATTAATAATGAGATTCAACAAATAATGAAAAAATATTACATAATAATGAGACTAATCAAATAATGAGAAAATATTACATAATATATTACAACTATATTGTACTAGTCTAAAATTAAGTAACGATGCGAGCTAATGGTCGACGTCCGTGATAATCAAAAAGGGTTCCCTTGTGCCGGATACAATCAAATGTAATCGTTAGCTACACTTGTACAAATGTACATGTTGACAACTTAACATTTCGGATTTAACAAATGCACCAGTAGATTATCAAGAAAGAAATACATACCTTAGTACGTATAGTTAAATCCCGACCATCTTTGCAATAATAGTCATCTCGTGATTCCTTCCCCAAATCGTTTTTTCCTACAGGGGCAATACATTTTCA
This sequence comes from Bidens hawaiensis, assembly GCF_021521415.1. Lineage (NCBI taxonomy): Eukaryota > Viridiplantae > Streptophyta > Magnoliopsida > Asterales > Asteraceae > Bidens > Bidens hawaiensis. The sequence goes on along the minus strand of NW_027501221.1, from coordinate 45,784 downwards.
TTCTCATAACTAATCATCGTACTAAACTCCTCATCTTCGCACGCATGCGTATAAGTTGATGGAGGATTCTTGATTACTATTGAAATTTTTTTATCGAGCTAGTCTGTCACATAAAAAACTTGTCGTGCTTGTGAGCCCAGTATGAAAGGATCATTCTTGTGTACTAATCTACTAAGTTCAACCAATGTGTACCCAAGGTCATTTTTCTTTACCCTATTTTTATTGTCAACCCAGTCACACTTGAACAACGAGATTTTTCTAAAATGGTAATCAAGTACCCATATTTCCTGTAAAACCCCATAATAGGTTGTCTCGGTGTAGGTTTTAACTTCTCTAGAAATGTGCAAGTCATTTGATACTACACTAACCCCACTATTCTGGTGCACTTTACCTTCTCGAGATTTTGTATGAAATGTAAATCCGTTGATGTCATAGACTTCTTAGCTCAATACGTTTCTATTTGGTACACATTAAATCCACCTTACGGTCTCTGATATACTTTCTCGCAATTCCTCTAACTCTCTTTCTCAACCCGATACACATATACTACAAGGGTGAACTTCAATTCCACGCGATCAAATATAATAAATATTTAACTAGTAAGGACGTTATGAAATATGTAGTATACGTACGTACCTCATATCGTAACCACATACCAAACTTTAAGTTGTGTTCTTTCTCTAGGCATGCTGTTTTCTTGTCAGGATGTTGTTGTTCAAGAAATGCCATGTGCCGACTATAAATAACTATTGTAACATCCTAAAATTTATAATGTTGAATAAAGAAAGTTACGTTTAGTGATTTCGCGTTATTAATTATTTAATATCTAGTAAGGAGCGGATCATGGACTTAGATTAATTGAGATGGGTTAAATGAGAATGGGCCTTAGGTCCATGGGCTTTAAGGGATATAAATATCCCCTAAACCCTAAACTATCATTCATTCCATCTTATCCTCTAACACTCCAAAACACACACACCACACACCACACGCACCGTCGCCGGCCGAGGGAGAGGAACGAACAAGATCCGAGAGAGAGTGAGCGATTAGTTGTGACTAACAAGTTAAACGAGATCCAAACGAGCACAAAAAGGTATGCTTCTTGATCTTTAAAGTTTAAATATCCAAGCTTTATAGTATATATACGACCGAAAACGGTTGGGGAACGTAGTGGGTGACGTCGAACCATAACAAGGGTGTTAAAATCGCCAAAATGGTTGATAGAAACCAAACAGTGGCTGAACTGGGCAACTTCGCCGCGAACTGGGCAACTTCGCCTTCAAAGCGATAACTTCGCCTGAGGCCAAGTTCGCCTAATTGATAACTTCGCGTACGGCCAAGTTCGCCTAACTGGTAACTTCGCCTGAGGCCAAGTTCGCCTAATTGATAACTTCGCGTACGACCAAGTTCGCCTAATTGATAACTTCGCTTACGGCCAAGTTCGCCTAACTGGTAACTTCGCCTGAGGCCAAGTTCGCCTAATTGATAACTTCGCTTACGGCCAAGTTCGCCTAACTGATAACTTCGCCTAAAGCTAAGTTCGCTTAAGGTTTAACTTCGCTTAAAGCTAAGTTCGCCTAAGGTTTAACTTCGCTTAAAGCTAAGTTCGCCTAAGGTTTAACTTCGCTTAAAGTCAAATTCGATTAAAAAATAAATTAAAAACCTAATGAAAAATGTAATAAGACAGTTAATGGAAATAAAATTTTTCCATGCTGACCTGGCAGCTCGACCCCAGCCAGGGGCTCTGCCCCTTGGACCCTGCTAGGGGCTGCCGCCCCTAGACCCCGCTGCCAGGGGCGCTGCCCCCGGACCCCCGTTCGTTGTGGGTCATATAAAGACAGAAATACAATATGAGTAGTGATAGTTAATTGATACGTATACTTGTTATACAGTCAGCCGTGCACAACTGAAGAAAGGGATTACGATTAACGGTGAACGTAACCGTGTTCAGGTGAGTTTCTAGCCCCTTTTATGTGTTATGTTTTCGGGGATGTGTGCATACTCGACGTGTTTGTTAATACGCTTATCCTAAGAGATAAGTGTATGCCTTATCCGAATGATGTGATATGTATGAATGATTGCTTGATGGTACGTGAACGATCTTCGGATATTGCACGTACTGTCAGGTTGTAACGCTAAGCATAAGGTAAGTATGATATGTATGTTTATGTGTATGAATGTGATAAAGTTAATAAAAGAATGAAAGGATGGTTGTATGGTTACGAAGAGGGTACCGGGCCCTAATAATACTCGAGGTATGATGTATGGTTGTATGGTAACGAAGAGGGAATCGAACCCTACTAATATTCGAGAACTAGGGAACCGAACCCTACTAATATTCGAGGAAAGAGGGACCAGACCCTTATAATATCTGTGATGTTAGGGACCAGACCCTTATAATATCTTTGATGTTAGGGACCAGACCCTTATAATATCTGTGATGTTAGGGACCAGACCCTTATAATATCTGTGATGTTAGGGACCAGACCCTTATAATATCTGTGATGTTAGGGACCAGACCCTTATAATATCTGTGATGTTAGGGACCAGACCCTTATAATATCTGTGATGTCAGGGACCAGACCCTTATAATATCTGTGAGGTTATAGGGCGAAAGGCCCTTTAAAACGTATGATTATGTATGTAAAGAAAGTAGGAAAGTATGAATGAAAGAATATAAGTTTATGTGTATTGTATAGTGTATGATTAACTAGAACTCACTCAGCATAGCTGACTTTTAGTATGCACGCAGGTGAGTAGGATGAGGCAGCTCGCTTGAGGAGACACAAGGCACTGAATAAGAGGCTGGCATCAGAAGACTCAAGACGTTTAAGTTTAATGTTTGTTTATTTTGAAAGACAAAATGATGTTTAAAGACAAGATGTGTTTTGTTATGAAATGTTTTATGAAAGCTTTTATATTCCGCGAAGGTTTTAATTAACTCTGATATTTAGAACTGCGTTTATGAGTAAATCCAACACGAAAGTAGGGCTACCGGTAACGGGGCCTTACAACTATTGACGAATTTTATGCACCGTGTAGTAGAAAATAAAATAATATAATCCATGTACATAATACATACTCGATATAAGGAACAATTTCGAATGTATTTTGCAGCACATAGAAATGTACTTTCACGAACAGATCTGAAGAAATGTCGTCCAACGATTTGTCCGTTGATAGTGGGATTCCGTCTTTATTAATTGCTTTATTCTTATTTTCTATCGAGTTCCTCAAACTATTAGAAATACCAATAGTCTTCAAGTTTTTTTTGAATTCGCTCAAGAACTCAATCGTCTCCTCAGCAACATTATGTTCAGCAATGCATCCTTCTGGCTTATTTTTGTTTCGCACATGCCCCTTAATAACCCCCATACACCTTTTAAATGGATACGTCCACCGAAAGCATATGGGACCACATAACTTAACATCCCTAGCAATGTGCACAGTTAAATGAACCATAAAATCAAAAAACGATGGAGGGTAGTATTTCTCGAGAAGGCACAATGTCACAAATAAATCTGCCTCCAATTTGTCAACCTCCTCGACCTCGATCTCCTTGCTACAAATTGATTTGAAAAAAAAAACAAAACCTGAAATAAAAAAGTATACGGTCACGTAACCACATGCTTTATTCCAACTTACCAAAAAAATTAAGGAGTTATATGGTGATATGAATATAAAAATTAGAAAAATACCTTATTATAGCATATCTTGTGGGTTGTGGCATAATAGGCCGTATTGCAAGGGGCAAAAACTGTTGCATAAGCATGTGATAGTCGTGTTATTTAAATCCTATTAGCTTCCTGTCCTTTAGACTAACCACACTGGAAAAATTTGAACAATACCCTTGTGGGACCCTTAACTTGTACAACTTATCGCAAAACTTGTCTCTTTCCTCAGTTGTTAATGTGTAATTCGCAGGCGAAAGCCTAATGTTTGTGATGTCTCTCTTAGGTGTTAACTCTGTCCTTAGGTGCATATCATCCAGATCGAGTCGAGCCTCCAATCCATCTTTAATCTTTCCCGGAATGTATAACAGTGTTCCAATCAGACTCTCTACCACATTCATTTCAATATGCATAAAATCTATACAATGGTTGACAGAATTAAACCGCCAATATCTAAGTTTCCGATGCCTAATATTAAATTTCTTCCACTAGGGTTATCGTTGTTGCCTTCTTCTGTTGTATCTGATTCTTTTGTTCCCCTTTATTTTTTTTTTATTTTCCCACATCTCCCGTTCGAAGCCTATTGCATCTAGTTATATATTTCTACCCTGTTCTTAGGTATTGGTTCACTTTGAAACTCTTGTGTTCCATCGAATCCCTTCTTTTGCTTTCTGAACGGGTGGTCATAAGGTAGATACCATATGTGGCCACCATTGCTTTCCTTATTTGATCTTCTTAGTCTAACACAGTTTGTTTCTTTACCACAAACTACACAACTAAAGAAGCCACTATATGGACAACGACAAAGTGTACCAAGGGAGAGATAATCGTTTATGGTTCATAGGACAACAACACGTAGAGTAAACCTTTCTCGGGCAAATGCATCGTATGTTTCTACCCCCATATCGAATAACTATTGTAGATCTTCAATCAACGGTGCTAAAAATACATCAATATCGTTACCCAGTGTCCCTAATATCAATAACGATAGCATGATGAACTTCCTTTTCATACACAACCACGGTGGAAGGTTGTAAATGACAGCTAAAACTGTCCAGACACTGTTGTGTCGATCTCCACTATTAACATCCACCCCATCAGCTGCAATGTCTAGCCGCAAACTTCTTGGATCTTGTTTAATGAATACATATATGTCATCTATAGCAGCCCATGCGGGTGAATCGTTCGGGTGACGTAATACACCATCCTTTATTCTACTTTCCACGTGCCATCTGAAATGTGGTGCAGTCGTCGGTGACTGAAAAAGTCATTTAAGCCATGGAATTATGGGAAAGTACCAGAATACTTTTCCTGGAATTTTATTGTGTGTTACTTTTTTAATATCATCCACCTTCCATCTTCATTTTCCACAAGTGGGGCATACTTCATATTTTCGTACAGTCCCCTATAAAGAATGCAGTCGTTAATACAAGCGTGTATTTTGTTATAACCTGACCCCATTGCTTTGAATGTTCTTTTAACCTCATATGTACTACTAGCCATTTCATTACCTTCTAGTAGGATCTTCTTAAAGACAAGAATGATTTCTGTAAAGCACTTATCCGAAACTCCGTACCTGCTCTTCACGTTGTAATGTTGTGCCAGCGCAGACAACTTCGTCAAGTCAGGACAGCCTTTGTAAAGTGGCTTCTCAGCATCTTCAATTAGTTTTACGAACTTTGCATAATCACGTTCATCCATGAAGTTTTCTTATGTAGCTTCAACCATATTTACTATTTGTGCAGCATTAGTTGGTAATTCCGATGTAAAATCGGTTGTGTGCATTTCATAGTTGTCATCCAAAACCGGATAACTAATTTGGGGCTCATCCTTTTCTCTATGCTTAGACCATATGGTATAGTTTTGATCTACGCCATGTTTGAATAAGTGATGTTTCACGTCATCCAGACTGAGTGATATGTGGTTTAAACAAGTCTAAAATGGACACGGTATATTTTTTATTGGCTTATTGCTCGATTTCTTTAAATTGATGAATGCATAATCTATATAACTTAGAACTCTGTAAGGCCCGTTACCGGTGCCTCACATTGGACGTTGGATTTACTCATAAACATAGTTCTATAAATCAGAGTTTATTAAAACTTTCGTGAAAACGTTAACTTTAATCATTCGATACCAAACATTCGATCTTTTCATTGAAACTTAATATACAACCTCATATTTAAAACATCATTTCTCTTCCATCTTCATATGCCAGCCACTTAATCCATGCCATGTGCCCTCCTCATGCTAGCTCATTAAACATATTTACCTGCGTGCATACTAAAAGTCAGCTACGCTGAGTGAGTTCTAGTTAATCAGACAACATACAATTCGTTCTCGTACATTCCTTCACGTATCCGAAGACACGTATTAATACATTAACCTTGTATAAATATCCATGATGGGAATGTCATGTAATATATATTAAAAGAACCATTACTATTACCCATACTATATATATTCTCCATAGAAGGAACAATCTATATATATTATCCATATAAGGAACACTATAGATTATCCATAGAAGGAACGACTCGCAATATCCATAGAAGGAACCCTATATATTATACATAGAAGGAACATTATATATTATCCGTAGAAGGAACACTATTTATTATCCATAGAAGGAACACTATATATATTATTATTTAATATCCATTTAAGGAACACATACAGTTTTCATTGTCCTTATCTACACTATCACTTCTCGGGTCTATGTACAATAGAATTTAGAGGGATTTTCCATCCTAACTTACTATATCAGACTTAGAGCCCGCATACAGTTCATACACTTGCTTCCACATACCATACATACAACTATAATCATCTTCCTTGGAAATACGTGCAATATCCGAAGATCATTCACGTACCGACAAGCATTCATCGATAACCTCAATATAATATTTATCACATAAATCATTTGCGGCATACACTTACAACTTAAGGTAAGTGTATTAACATTCCTCATTGAGAATGCACACAGCCCCAAAAACATAACAAGGAAATGGGGCTAGAAACTCACCTGGGTTCTGTTACGTTCTTCGTTCACTATTATTCCTTTCTTTAACAGAGCTCTGCTAGCTATATATTAATTACATGTATTAATACGTGTCCTATTCACATTATTCAAATTTCAACCAAAAGGCTAAGTTTGGTCTAATCTAATGGTCTTGTTTTTAGATTACAATTTACTTAGAATATTTTACCTTGAACGTCAATGCAATTGTAATCTAATGATGAATTGTAATCTACTGATACATTGTAATCTAATGCATGAATTGTAATCTAATGATGAATTGTAATCTAATGCATGAATTGTAATCAAATGATGAATTATAATCTAATGATGCATTGTAATCTAATGCATGTAACCTAATGATAGATTGTAAGCTAATGAACATTGAAAGCTACTGGGAATTGTATGCTAATGAACATTGTAAGCTAATAGAAATTGTAAGCTAATGAACATTGTAAGCTAATGGGAATTGTAAGCTAATCTATCATGTAAGCGAATGGATCCATGTAAGCGAATGGGCATTGTATGCGACTTACATTTTAATCGAGTATAGTATTGTAAGTGAATTGATCCATGTAAGCGAGTTTATGATTGTAAGCGACTATCTTCATTGTAAGCGAGTATATATGTAAGCGAATTGGGCCATGTAAGCGAGTATATATGTTAGCGAGTTCATTTGTAAGCGAATTGGGTATTGTAAGTGAGTCTTGGGTATTGTAAGCGAGTTTAAATAATGTAATCGAGTGACCTGAAGCCATGGGGTCTTTTTATCATTATTATCACCACATTTTATGACTTTTACACCCTCCTAAGGCTCGGTATTAACCCATAAATATTTCCTTAACTGTTTTCGGCCATAACTTGACTCTTGGGTCGATACATCCCGTACCTTGGCTGTCCAAAGTTAGCATCAGAATAATTTTTGTAAGTCCTGAGCGGATACCTTCTTGGAGATTGACTATGAGGCCATCCAAACCGTCGTGAATTAAATGAATTATTATTTATGGTTTGGTTGTTAGCAGTGAAAAACTGAGATCTATTTCTTTGAAAACCTGAATTAGACCAATTTTTGAACTTTGATGAGTTTTCAGTTTTACCACTATTGTAATTACAGTTAGTTTTGTTTTCAGTTTTTGAAGGCCTTACACCTCTGAATCTCTGTTTCAGAGGGCAATCAGCAAATAGGTGTCCTAATTGATTACATCTGAAACAACTCCTGTGTTCAACTTTCTTTTCCATAGTTGTTTTAGATGTTGAGGTTGTATTACTGCCCGTTTGTCTCACATAAGGTGGGACATACGGGTTTAGTGGAGATTTCTTTCCAGTTGTTTTATGTTTCTCCCCACTTTTTGGTAACACTGCCTCTTGTTTTGTCTCACTCGACTCGGAAGACTTGTCCGAGTTAGATGAGACAGGACTAGGCACAGAAATTTTCACATTAGACACAGGCTTACTCGTTTCGCCTTTACTAACTTCTGGATCTTTAATAGTTACCTTAACCGGAACTGTCTGACTATAATCAACATCAACAGATTTCTGATTACTAGGATCATAAGTGTAAGTATGATTGTAATGTGGTGGAACTTCATGATATCCAATTCCTCCCATTTTAACTGGGGAACCTTGATCACTAACGAGCTGATCAAGTATAGCGGTGGAATGTCTGAATTTCTCAAGTTTCCTGTTTAGTTCCACCACTCTCACCTGATGATCAGCTATCTGTTTATCCCTTTCAGCTATTAGTTTGGTTTTTTCTTCTAACACTTCATAGCTCAGATCAATTACTTTAATTTTTTCAGCTAGATTTGCTTTTAGACTTCTAATATCTTTTTCACTAGCTTTTATTTTTACTTTATAACTATTTTCTCTAGCTTTAGTGAAATGATGTTCTTCTTTTAAGGTTTTAAATTGAGCATCCAAACTAACATATGGATCAGTTATAGTTGTCAATTGTTCAGACAGATTTTCACACTTAGTGCAAGGGAGTTTAGTACTTACCTCGGTGAGCTGATCTTTCACATCTGCCATACAAGCTTCATTTTGAGCCTCTGCCATGTAAGCTTCACTTTCGCCAGTCACTTCCTCAGTATCTGCAGTTTCGATATTCGCCACATTTGCCTGTTCGAACACTTCTTCAACGTGCAGATTCTGGAAATCATGGCTCTATTATCATTACCACCCCCATTCTGGTGTGTCGACCTGTTCTGACTACGTTCAACTCTCTCATTCGTGCACTCCTTCGCAAAGTGGCCATTCTGCTGACAGTTGTAACAGCGCACCTTTGACTTGTCAAAACTCGGTCTCTCACCAACAAACTTCCTTCCTGTCTTCTTCATAAACCTCTTAACCATTCTCACAATCATCGCCATCTGCCACTGCAGATCCATCTCTTCCAGATCATCAGCATCGATCTGATCATAATCTTCATCCAAAGTCGCAGGATCATCAATCTTACCCTGAATGTAATTTTCATACGAAGCAATGAAGGATGCATAGAGAGCAAACTGCTGTTCAGCAGATTTAACACTCATGGGCATGCTTGAGTAGTTGTTGTTCGAAACACCTGGGGAAAAACTACTCTTGGTTGCTTGAGGGTTAGAAGCATTTGATCCTCCAGCTACAAAGCATACATCACCATTCATGTTGAGAAATACATGACCTTCATGTGTTGAGTTAGCGCCCGACTCTCCCTTTGAGTAGTAAGCAGACGAATCAGACTTCGAACTTGAACTTGTATTAACCTTGGCACCATACATTCCTGGATCTTGAACATGATCAGTAGGTGTCTCTTTTCGAACCATGTTTAGTTCAAAAGTTCGTAGCTTGTTTACTGCCGTTTCCAAATCATAGTCGGCAAAGTCTTTGTCTTCTCTCATCAACACGGTGTACATCTCCCATTTCGGTGGGAGAGCATCAAGAAGCTTTTCAACAATCTCATCTTCTTTGTAAGTAATCGAATAATTGCTGAGTTCTGTCATCAGATGATAATATCTAGTGATGATATCATCAAGTGTTTCATTTTTCAGATACTTGAAGACCGAGAACTGGGTTTTAAGTAGTTTAATCTTTGAAGCACGGATTCCCACATTACCCTCAAAACGGTTTTCAAGCGCTTCCCAAAGCTCTCTGGCAGTTTTGTACTTTCTGAAAGTGTGCAGAATCTCTTGTGGAAGAGCCATTGTAATTGCTGCATGAGCTTTGCTTTCGGCCTCATACATTTTCTTCTCTTCTTCTTCCATCTCTTTGTATTTCTTTATCTGATCACGACCCTCATACTCAGCAGTAGGTGGAATGTAACCATCTTGTATGCATACCCACATCTTAGCATCTTGGTACTTGACATATTGTTCAAAACGATCTTTCCACGCTACATAATCGGTTTTCTTAAGCATCTTCGGTGCCTTTGTAGCCGAACCCGCTTCCACTTCCATCTTAACTAGTTCCGTAATGTTAATTGAAGACATCTTTCACGAAACACACAGAAACCCGAAAAATAAAAATTTTATTTTTAACAGTACTGTAGGCGAAGTTGTGGATAACTTCGCTTAAGTCTGAACTTCGCTGATTCTGAACTTCGCTTTCTTTTTAAATTCGCCTGTTTGGCGAAGTTGTGTATAACTTCGCTTAAGTTAAGCGAACTTGTGAAGTAGGCGAAGTTGTGGGTAACTTCGCTGGTAAAGGCGAACTTGATATCTTCGCTGGTAACAGGCGAACTTGAGAAGGTAGGCGAAGTTGTGGATAACTTCGCTTAACCTTATATCTTCGCTGAAACCCTACGAACAGTGACGGCAACTTCGCCTGATGAACACGATGAAAATGCAGGTTAGATTTCTGGATTTTACGAGGTTTGTGAAGGTGTTATGGGTTGTTTATGATTGTAGGAGGTGAGTATAACACAAAAACTCAGAAAACTCGTCCCGCGAATAGTCGAACAGAACGATTTCTACACCCGCGTGATAATCCCGAACCACACAATCGAGCAAAAGCTCTGATACCAATTGTAGGTTCCCAGCCAGATCTACACGAGATATCTCGTTCTACGTAGGTGCGGAATCCCTACGTAAGACGTTACGAGCGTAGAAAACGATACGAGTTAACACAATCGAACACACGTTACAATAAACAAATACTCGTTATATTGCAACCTTAAACACGTGATATCAATCACTGATTACAGGACTCTCTGACTCGTTACTAAAACTGAAACTCGTTGAATTATATAAAACTTAAGCCGTAACCTAAGTTTATATAATCACGACAACTTCGCCTGGCATGTTCAGGCGAAATTATCCCTAACTTCGCTTGTCTAACAAGTTCGCCTATATCAGCGAACTTGTTAGCAACTTCGCTTACATACAAACTCAAATCCAAACGACTCGATTACAGACACTAGACACTGAACTACTGACATCATGTACCAACAGAGTGTCCATAAAGATTGGATCTTTATGGCTAAAGATGTCTAAGACTAGATCTAGGGTTTCTTAAACTAGTCTTTCAAGACCATAAGTTCGTTAAGTCCATTTTAACATCAAGTTTGCTACTTTATGGTTCGTTTATACCCGATCTACTCTACTTTTAAGTTTCATGGCTAACCGTTCATAAAAACATAAACTTTAAAGATCAAGAACGTACCTTTACTCGTTTTTAGGTTATGGTTTAGCTTGCTGATAAACCACAATCTTGTATCGTGCTTGCATATCAAAGAGTTATCAAGATTTAGGTTAGGTTTGATCTTGAATCTCTCCTTTCTTGCTCACGGCTTCAAGAGAGGTTTATATGTGTGTGTTTTGAGTGTGTAGAAATTCTTGAAACATAAGATGGATGGAAATGGAAAGGATTAGGGTTTAAGGGGGTATTTTTACTCCATTAAGCCCATGGACCTTAGGCCCATTCTTCCTTTTTGATCCATAACTCATTCCATCTAAATAGCCTGCTTACTCTTTCTTATTTTATTATTATTATATTATTATTATTATTATCGTTCCACTAACTCAATTATTTCACCCGACGCAAATAATATATTAAATATTATTTTATAATTTCGGGATGTTACAAGTCTTCCCTCCTTAAAGAGGTTTCATCCTCGAAACCTAGCTTATTCCTTGTAAAAGGAACACTCCTATATTCACGCACTTCATCGGATCATGTTTGCTCTTTGAGTTATCCTTCCTACTCCTGACTTGCAGTCACCGACTGGTGTTCATGTGTCTTAGCTATTATTGTAGCTTATCCATGGAGCCCTCGATGTAAAAGGAACACTCCTATATTCACGCACTTCATCGGATCATGTTTGCTCTTTGAGTTATCCTTCCTACTCCTGACTTGCAGTCACCGACTAGTGTTCATGTGTCTTAGCTATTATTGTAGCTTATCCATGGAGCCCTCGATGTACCAAGTCTCTTCTTGTCCCTCTAAGGGGCTTTGTTTCACATTATACTAATGCTAACGCCTATGACGACGCTTTATCACAACCCAACTATTCATCATAACCAACATACATTCTAGACAATTCATATCGTAATTAATATACACACGTCTAAACTTCAATATAAAACAACACGCATTGAGTCATTAATAATTCAAACATAAATTAAACTTATGGCTAGTAGCTAGCCTTCTTGAATGGTCTTTTCAAAGCAAACGGAGGAAACTTGTTAAGTCTCAAGCATTCTTCTCAGTCCTGCGCTCGTCCCTTGGCTTCCTGCAGTCCCTTGCTAGGTGCCCATGCCCTCCACAGTTATGACACCTATGGTGATCCTTGCACTCCCAGGAGGAATGTACTGCCTTTACACACCTGTAGCAAACACCTAATCCCATTCTGCATTCTCCCGGGTGCTTCTTTCCATATTTTCACAAACAGTGAACTCCTCATGCCTTGCCTTCTTCTTACGTGGGTCCTCTTCGTTAGCTTCCTTTGGTTTTGGGGTTGGGTTCATTCTCTTAGGTTCGATCTTCTCCTCTTCAGTGGTGGCAAGGTCCTCATAAACCATCTCGACCAATTCCACAGCTGAGTCAAACGTTACGGGTTTGCTAGCCTTATCCAAAATGCGAACATTCTGCAGAAGTCCCCTGATGTAACACTTAACCCTCTTAGTTTCAGTGTTCACCATGTCAGGTACAAGCCTAGACATGCGTTTGAATTTAGTAGTATACACACGGTGTGTCATCTTTCCCGCCTTCAAGGTCAGGAACTTCATCTCAGCTCTTTCAACTTCGGTATCAGCACAGAACCTCTTCATCACCAACTCTTTTAGATCATTCCACCTCATCGCCTTAATCTCCTCCCGAGTCTTCCTCTGCTCCATACTTTCCCACCAGTACATAGCTTCATCCCCAAATGACTGAGTGGCGCAACCCTACCGCTTGGTCGGGATGACACTCGCTAATTCTGATAACCTTGCCCATTGAAGGGTAGCGATTGCGTCTCCCAAACCAGTTAGTTTCGGCGAGTCACAACCTTTGAATGACTTGTAGTTGCACCCACATCGGCCTCTCCCCCTATCATCAACCTTCACTGACTTAACCACACTCGAGTCCTCCTTCTCTCTTTCATCATCTTTCTTACCATCTCTTCCAGCCCCTTCAGCAGTTCTTTCTCGGCTCCTAGCAGACCCTTCAGGAGTCAAGTTCTTCACAACAATGGCTACAGCTTGAACAATGGCTGCTTGAACTGTAGGGTCAAGTTGATACCCTTTGTTGTTGCTCTGGTTTCGTTAAGCTGCGCTTCCTTCTTCTCCCGTGTTGGAAGCTGTTTCTATAGAAGGTTCTCGGACAAGACGAGGCCAGCCACGCCATCCAGTACGACCTCCTGTGCCAACATTCTCTCTTGCTCCAGCCATCGTATTCTAAAAAGGAAAACACCAACGTCATCACTCAAGGAACTATTTAGTACAAGGTTAGTAAGGCTAACAGGTTATAACAGTGGCCAGCTGTAATTAGCTGATCACGTTACTTTCCATGTCCAATACACTTCCCCTTATGAGTCTATTTGTACTGGTTCTACTTTCAAACAGTCAACCAATCAAAACAATCAAGTAATCCTATCCCAAGCATTCACATATCCTTTCATTAGCAATTAAGCTATCATTAACATACATTATTTAACCATACACTTTACCTTTACTGAGCGTGCTTGAGCGATACATGGCTATCTTGAACTGGCATCTTCTTTCTTTTCTTACTTAAATCCCTTTCTCTGTTCAAGTCTAAGCATGTAAGATGCTTAAATCACTCGAACTTTGCTCTGATACCAACTTGTAAGGCCCGTTACTGGTGTCTCACATTAGACGTTGGATTTACTCATAAACACAGTTCTACAAATCAGAGTTTATTAAAACTTTCGCAGAAACGTTAACTTTAATCACTCGATACAAAACATTCGATCTTTTCTTTAAAACTTAATATACAACCTCATATTTAGAAAATCATTTCTCTTCCATCTTCATATGCCAGCCATTCAATCCATGCTATGTGCCCTCCTCATTCTAGGTCATTAAACATATTTACCTGCGTGCTTACAAAAAGTCAGCTACGCTGAGTGAGTTCTAGTTAATCAGGCAACATACAATTCATTCTCGTACAATCTTTCACGTATCGAAAGACACGTATTAGTACCTTAACCTTGTATAAATATCCTTAAGAGGAACGTCACACAACATATATTAAAAGAACCATTTTTATTACCCATACTATATATATATTCTCCATTGAAGGAACAATCTATATATATTATGTCACACCCTAACCTACGGTGAAAATGCCGGGGCGCGAATTGATTGTCACAGCTCTCAAGGTCACTATCATGCACAATATAAGTTTCAATATCTATTTAATAATTTCAAATAATTTAAGTACATCAAATTTATAAATAAACAATTACATTAAACATCCAAAATTAAGTTCTTGTATCTTTTCTCTAACATGCATCCAAAGTTGCTTCAAACAATTTTGATAATCACGTCACACGATAACCTGCATATGCGTTGAAAATAATATAGTTTATCAACACAAGGTTGAGTGAGCAACACAACAGTTTAATTGTACATATAGTATGTATATAAAAATAAGTATTTGCAACAAGTCATATGAGAATAACAAATTAACCAAATAAGAAAGTATAACTGAGATGTCGAGAAGCACAAAGGCTAACGACTGGCGTATGATCATACTAGACTGAGATTATGTTGGACCTCTCTGAATGCGAAAGCATACAAAGCAAATAAACATATAAACAAGTAAGGTATAAGTTGTTAACACATAGGACAAAGTTGCAGTTTTGAGTATAAGTATATATGAAAAGTATATTTACGCATATGTCCCCAAAACGTGAGAAAACGAGTAAAATAGGGGAATGTGGTACTCACCTGACCGAATAAGCAACGAGATTAAGTACGCTAAGACGGTAAGGATAACGTCACGCTCGATGTGTATCAATGAACGAATCCTAAGTAACAATAATTACGGGATTAAATATGGAAAGAATAACGAAGCCAACACTGGATAGAGGTTCGGGATTTAAGATCGAGTGTGATATTAAGAAAATTATATATGACCTTATTATCAGATTTATTACATCTATTTAACAACGGTTTCACATGAATAATATTATTTTAGTTAAGAAATTTCCTAAAGTACTTAAGTAAATAATTATAAGACCTTGGATAAACTATATAGATATCTGTTTTAAATAATTATTTTAAACTAAAAATACATTTAAGGTATTTATATAATTTATATTTGTCAAAATCTTTATTAAAGCTTATATAAATATATAGATACATATTTTTATAAATACATCTATAATTTTATGAAAATAACGAAAACGCCAACTAAACGATGTCGGTTCAATAAAATAAAGTTTTATTTATCATTTATAACAATAATAATTAATTATTTGTTAAACAAGACCAACCTTTTTAAGTAAAAACCTTTATCAATTTAACGACTAATAAATACATATACATGATTTAACCAAAGTTCGGAAAACAACTCGTTAAAGTGTCGGTTCTAAGAAAATATAAGTTAATTATAAGTCTAATAATATTATAATATTAATTAGGTGATTTAATATATTAATATAATTATAAAAGAAGATTACAAAAAAAATAAAAGAGAAAAATTGTCTGGAGGGGATTCAAACCCGCGACCTCCAGATCCAAATCCATTAACATCAACCCAGCAAACCAACTGATCCAGATGGTCGGTTGGTAATAAACCAGAAACAGAATAGTTAGTATTAACAGTTCAATTAACCCCAAATCAATATAAGAACCCTAGCATCTTAAATCGATAAATCAAGTTCGTTTAAGTTCAATTAACAAAGGGTTTATTGTATAGCAGATCATGACGTGACTAAACGTAAAATCAATTACCTGAATACGTGATTAATTGATGGTTAAACTGATCCGAACAGTGCCGACTATAACGTGATGACGAACAGACACGTGTAGGCTATAAAAATAAAATTAGTTATGGGGTTAAGGAAGGAGACGTCTTGAGGGTTGTATTTGTGGGATTAATTGCATTATAACAAACGATTTCGTGTATAATGGGTTATTCGATTGACGATTTGGTTCAAAAAGGATATTCGTATTCTATTGATTACTGTTTCCAAATCTCTTTCGTCGGTTGGCCGGTTATAGTAGGATGTATCATCCCATTGATCTAATTCCAAGTTAAACGCGAAGATTAAGGACCAAGTTAACTGATTAAGATCTGGTATGAAAAACGGGTAAGGATTATCGGGTTTGGATCCTGGGTACTGGGTTGAAGATATGGGTTAAAACACAATTTTCATTTTAGCCCCTGAGGTTTAAGAATGGGTACAAAAGGGATAAAAGGTTTAGTTAGGGTTGGTTTTGCCAATAAGAGAAGTTATATTTTATAATATGTAATTTAAGCAATAATATATTAATGATAAATCTTTTTGATAAACACGATATTTATATATATTTTAATAAAATAACCCGGACACCCAAATGGGTCGGGTATAAATTGTTAATGAAAAAGTCTGAGTTGTTACATATTATCCATAGAAGGAACACTATATATTATCCATAGAAGGAACGGCTCGCATTATCCATAGAAGGAACCCAATATATTATCCATAGAAGGAACACTATATATTATCCATAAAAGGAATGACTCGCATTATCCATAGAAGGAACCCTATATATTATCCATATAAGGAACACTATATATTATCCATAGAAGGAACAATATTCATTATCCGTAGAAGGAACACTATATATATTATTATTTAATATCCATTTAAGGAACATATACGGTGTCCACTATCCTTATCTACGCTATCAATTCCCGGGTCTATGTCCAATAGAAGTTAGAGGGATTTGTCATCCTAACTTACTATATCAGACTTAGAGCCCGCATACAGTTCATACACTTGCTTCCACATACCATACAACTATAATCACCTTCCTTGGCGTTACGTGCAATATCCGAACATCGTTCACGCACCGACAAACATTCATCCATAACCTCAATATAATATTTATCACATATATTATTTATGGCATCACTTACAACTTAAGGTAAGTGTATTCACATTCCTCATTGAGTATGCACACAGCCCCAAAAACATAACAAGGAAATGGGCAAGAAACTCACATGGGTTATGTTACGTTCTTCGTTCACTGTTATTCCTTTCTTTAATAGAGCTCTACTAGCTGTATATTAATTACATGTATTAATACGTGTCCTATTCACATTATTCATATTTCAACCAAAAGGCTAAGTTGGTCTAATCTAATGGTCTTGTTTTTAGATTACAATTAACTTCGAATATTTTACCATAAACGTCAATGCAATTGTAATCTAATGATGAATAAAAATCTAATGATACATTTTAATCTAATGCATGAATTGTAATCTAATGCATGAATTCTAATCTAATAATGAATTTTAACCTAATGATACATTATAATCTAATGCATGAATTGTAATCTATTGATACAATGTAATCTAATTCATGAATTGTAATCTAATGATGAATTGTAATCTAAACATACATTGTAATCTAATGCATGAATTGTAATCTATTGATGAATTGTAATCTAATGATACAATGTAATCTAATGCATGAATTGTAATCTAATGATACACTGTAATCTAATGCACGAATTGTAATCTAATGATGAATTGTAATCAAATGGATCCTTGTAAGCGAATGGGCATTGTATGCGACTCACATTGTAATCGAGTATAATATTGTAAGCGAATTGAACCATGTAAGCGAATTTATGATTGTAAGCGACTATCTTCATCGTAAGAGAGTATATACGTAAGCGAATTGGGCCATGTAAGCGACTAAGGCTATTGTAAGCGAGTATACGTGTAAACGCGTTTATTTGTAAGCGAATTGGGTATTGTAAGTGGGTCTTGGGTATTGTAAGCGAGTCTTGGGTATTGTAAGCGTGTTTAAACAATGTAATCGAGTGACATGAAGCCGTGGGGTCTTTTTATCATTATTATCACCACATTTTATGACTTTTACACCCTCCTAAGGCTCGGTATTGACCCATAAATATTTCCTTAACCGTTTTCGGCCATAACTTGACTCGAGTGTCCATAAAGCTTGGATCTTTATGGCTAAAGATGTCTAAGACTAGATCTAGGGTTTCTTAAACGAGTCGTTAATGACCATAAGTTCGTTAAGTCCATTTTAACATCAAGTTTGCTACTTTATGGTTTGTTTATACCCGATCTACTCTACGTTTAAGTTTCATGGCTAACCGTTCATAAAAACATAAACTTTAAAGATCAAGAACGTACCTTTACTCGTTTTTAGGTTATGGTTTAGCTTGGTGATAAACCACAATCTTGTATCTTGCTTGTATATCAAAGATTTAGGCTAGGTTTGATCTTGAATCTCTCCTTTCTTGCCCACGGCTTCAATAGAGGTTTGTGTGTGTGTGTGTTTTGAGTGTGTAGAGACTCTTGAAAGATAAGATGGATGGAAATGGAAAGGATTAGGGTTTAAGGGTGTATTTATACTCCCTTAAGCCCATGGACCTAAGGCCCATCTTTCCTTTTTGGTCTATAACTCATTCCATCTAAATAGCCTACTTACTCTTTCTTATTTTATTATTATTATTATTATTATTATTATTATTATTATTATTATTATTGTTTCACTAACTCAATTATTTCACCAAACGCAAATAACATATTAAATATTATTTTAGAATTTCAGGATGTTACAAACTCCTTCCATATAAACCTTTCTGTTTCTATTCGTTGCCATCCAAAACTTGTCCTTCTTTGAAATCATTACTATAAACAAATTCACATAATTATTCTAATCATAATTAAACCAAATAAGTAATTATTCTTACCAATTAATCGAACAACATAATTATTCTACTCATAATTAAATCAAATAGGTAATTATTTTTATCAATTAATTGAACAACGTAATTATTCTAATAATCAAAAAGAAAGAAATAATGCATACCTTAATTTGTATTTCTCACAGAGGTTTAGATTTGGAACCTCCGTTGTCATGTGTTTATCAATTGGGTCGAACCTACATGTGTTGTGTTTATATTTGGGTCGAAACGGGTACATGGGTCGGAACGGGTCACAGTCGAGTTTTTTTTTTTTTGTTTTTTTTTATTTTTTTTAACGAGGACAACGGAGGAAACGTCTTAGTGTTTTTTACTTTTCTTATTTTTGATTTATATTTTGAGTTATGATTTTTTATTATTATTTTTGAATATTTTTTTGAGTGTATTTAATCTTAACAGAAAACTACTCAGAAAATAATTCAAAAAATTAAATAAAAAATTATAAGAACTCGTTCATAAAAAAACATAAGAAACCAAAACCCAACCCGTTCAGTGCAAAAACTTGTGTTGGCTCGAAACCTGATTAGAGCCAAAACCTAAACTGAACTCGTTCCAATCCAAAATAGAATTCGTTCCAATCCAAACCAAACTCGTTTCAATCCAAAACCCGTTTCAACCCGAACATTCTTTTTCTTTAAGACACTAACCCCATCCACCCGTCTCTTTAAATTTGTCAACCCATTTTGACCCAATTGGGGATAATAAAGTCTAATTGGGATAATAGAGTCTAATCAGGTATACTAGAGTCCGACTAGGGATAATAAAGTCCAAATGGATATAACAAATTCCAGTTGGGGATAACAGAGTCAAATTGGACTTTGTTATTCCCATTTGGACTTTGTTATCCCCAATTGGACACTGTTATCCCCAATTGAAATATATAATTCCCTAATTGGAATCCGTTATCCCTAATTGGACTTTGTTATACGTTTATATTTTGAGTTATGTTTTTTTTATTATTATTTTTGAATATTTTTTGAGTGTTTTTAATCTTAACAGAAAACTACTCAGAAATTAATTCAAAAAATTAAATAAAAAAATATAAGAAATCGTTCTTAAAGAAACATAAGAAACCAAAACCCAACCCGTTCAGTGCGAAAACTCGTGTTGGCTCGAAACCTGATCAGAGCCTAAACCTAAACTGAACTCGTTCCAATCCAAAATCAAAGTCGTTCCAATCCAAACCGAACTCGTTTCAATTCAAAACCCGTTTCAACCCGAACATTCTTTTTCTTTAAGACACTAACCCCCATCCACCCATCTCTTTAAATTTGTCAACCCATTTTGACCCGATTGGGGATAATAAAGTCTAATTGGGATAATAGAGTCTAATCAGGTATACTAGAGTCCGACTAGGGATAATAAAGTCCAAATGGATATAACAAATTCCAGTTGGGGATAACAGAGTCAAAATGAACTTTGTTATTCCCATTTGGACTTTGTTATCCCCAATTGGACACTGTTATCCCCAATTGAAATATATAATTCCCTAATTGGAATCCGTTATCCCTAATTGTACTTCGAGAAATCATAAGTAAACGATTTTTATCTTTAAAGTAAAATTTTTATGAAGTTTTGCATGAGAGTTTCAAAAAGATTACAAACTATAAGTTTGTGACTTTCTTGAAAGATCATGGCAAAACTATCATAAGAATTTTAAAACGCGTAAAAATCGTATGATGTAAATTTTTATTTGCGAAAATTTATAACGAACCAAATATTTCATGATGAAAGTTGTTATGAAAATAAATTTGGGTAGTGAAGATTTTACCACGTGTATTATATAATATAATTAAAAATTTCGTGAGAAGTTTAAATAATTAAAATTTTGAAGTGATCGTCCAAAATAAACGGAATAGTTATAAAAATAAAATTTTAATAAACTTTTTCTACAAGGACTTTAAAGACAATTTAAAGTTTATACAAAGGAAAATTTACTTGAAAAGTGAGGTGAAATTTATTATACAACTATCTTAATATGATGAAATTTATATAATAAGATTTTTGTTTAGAAATAGTATTGATGAAAATAGATGGCATATTAAAAAATATCATAGTGAATGGATCGAAAAATGTATATATATATATATATTTATCGAAGAGGTCGCAATGGATGAAATTTATATAAATAAAATCGTTGTGAAAACAAAATGAGAAAATTGGCGTAAAACTTTACTACATAAAATCGAGGTATAAAAGAATTATTCACAATATAAAATTACCTTTATAAATGAAGACTTGTGATAAGGATTTATAACAAAATGAAGGAAAAATGGTTTAAATTTTGAAACATAATAATAATGTTTTAAGATTTAAAGGTGGGAAAAATCGCGCATGAACCACCATGACTTGATATTCCGACCCTAAAAACTCTTTTACAAAATTACCTTGTTGGAGTCTAAACATGTGCACGTACCACCGCGACTTTTTCATGTTTTTGACTCAAATAACAATAATAATACGATAAATAGAGATACATCTTCATGTCAAAACACTAGTCTAAGAACCACCGCGGTTCTATTGTTTCAACACCGAAAATTAGGATGGCGATCAGAACGCTCGCATTCGACTACTTAAAGTAGTCATCTCATATGAGACAATCTTTAAGGAGATTTGAAACAACGGGATCCAAGTTAAGCTCGTGATCCATAAAACACAATAAAAAATCTAATGTTTTTGCGTTTTAAGGTAAGGATACCTTGGAGTTCTATGAAAGTGTGTGTATGTGAATATTTATGATTTGATAAAATAAATAAGTATATAAATAAACAAGTGCATTGAACAATCAAGTAAGGTAAACACGTATAGGCAACACGTATAAGGACCCTAAAGTAAAGACTATACAAGGTCGTTACGTCTAAACACCTATCCTATAGTCTTGTGGCTCTGATACCAATCTGTCACACCCCGATCAAAGGCGGCGGAACATGCCGGGGTGCAACGTGATTTGACAAATACACAAGACACTATTTAAAGTGACAATATTTATTCAACTCATTTTATTTCAACAAATCAGTAATCAACACATCTCGTTCACACAAACAAATTGAATACAAGTAACAATTATATTATTCGTTTTACTAATACCCTAATAGTCTTGGTAATGTTTTCATCAAGTTCTCGAGTCAACAAAAGTCAAACCTGTAACATTTCATAAAATAAAGTTTGTCAACACAAAGGTTGGTGAGCAATTCATAAGTTTGAGCATATAAGTATATAGTAATAAAGAGCCACAAAACTTGTATACAAAACAATAAATAAAAGCAATAAATTTGGATAAAATAGTTATCGCTAACAAGTTAGCGACACCCAACTATAAGGGGTTGCCAAATAGTTAGGATTTTATAGACAGTTGCTAAACACATTAGCACCACCTAGCTACAAGGGGTTGCCAAGTAGTCTAGGATTTAATAGTTATCGTTAATTTCATTACGTTAACGACACCTTGCCATGAGGGGTTGCCAAATGGTCAAGGATTTATAGTTCCACCATCCAAAAGCGATAAACACATAAGCAAATAAGCATGTAAGCATAGAACACCAAATCAAGCAATTATTTAGGTAAAGTATACAATCACGTTTGTGGCTTTAATATTCAAGTAAATAAAGCATTTAGTTTGATAGGTATGAAATGTCACCCCAAAACGAAAGATGGAAAAAGGGGTATGAAAGTACTCACCTCGATTGATGAATTGAGAACTAATTAATGATGGACATATAGAAAGCTTTTGAACAAAACGAACGAATCCGACTTGAAACGATAAACACCTTAGCTAAAACTAAATAATGTAATATATATTAATGAACTTGAAACCATAAAGAAACTATATTGGAAACAATGAACGATGAGGTTCGGTTATAAATTGGATTACCGGTTAATTTGTTAATGATTAAGGACTCGTACTTAATTGATAATTTAAAATAAAATATTATTATTTTATTGGACTTTTAAATAACTAAACCAATATCAAAATAGAAACAAGATGGGCTTAATTTAAGAGTTCGGTTCTATGAAAATGAATAGGTAATAAAGTTTATAATAATATTATTAATGATAAGATAGTAATGATAATAATAATTTTGAAAAGGTATGTTATATATATACACATATATATAAATATATAAGATAATAATAATAACAATAACTATTTCTAATAGTACTAATATAGTATAATAATTATAACAATAATTATTATTGATAATACTAATAATAATAGTTATAGAATAAAAGTCTTGGTATTAGTTAAATTGTTGTTGATAAAAATAATAACAATAATAAATAAATAATATTGATAGTAAATAATGATACTATACTCGATGTCGGTTTGATTTCTAAACGAATTCATAAAATAAATACAATAATATTATTGTTAATAATAAATGATAAAAAATAATTTTACTAAATAATAATATGATTTTTTATTAATAATAACAATTTTAATAATTATAAGAATAATGATACTAATAATAATATTAAAAATGAATACATATATAGTAAGTTTAACATAATAATACTAATAATAATTTTATGTAGTAACATTAGTACTAATAGTAACAACAATTTGCCAAGTTTATAAATAATGTCAAAACCGGTTTAGGATGAGACCCGAACCCGTGACCTCTAGTTCAACAACTTTTGTACAAACCAACCGAACCAAAATAATTAAACCCAAAAGAACATAATATATCCATTACCCGGTTGTTCGTCTTTTACCCAAATCAAAACAATCTATACACACCCAACTCGTTTTAATGTATTTAACCAAAAATATAACCGATACTACCAAACCAATTATTAACAATTTAAATCCGATAATCGATATATGAAAATTAATAACACTAAAACCCGAAATTAGATTACCTATAAAATGTGTATATACTCGTGGCTCTACACCGGGAAGAACCCGAGCTAAACCCGCCGGAGACGACGGCAGCGGCAAGGGAGAGAGAGAGAAACAGAGAGAGAGAGATCGACGGAGATAGAGAGAGGGATAGAGACGGAGATAGAGATGATAGAGGGAGGAAGCACGGCGGCCGGTTTTCTGTTCGCCGGAAAACGAAACCGAAGAGGAAGAAGATGCTGCCGGAAAGCCGAGGGGTAGTGGTGTCAGGTTGAGGGAGGTGAGAAAGGACGGCCGGAGGTGGTGGGTGGTATCGGAGGTCGCCAGAGATGCGTCTGCCGGAAAACCGTAAGAGGAGAGAGAACGAGGGGGGGTTCGGTGGTGTTACCGGAGAAAGGGGAGGGAGTAGGGTGGTCGGAGGAGATCGGTGGTGGTCGGAGGTGTTACGGCCGGCCGGAAATCGGGTCTCCGGAAAAACGGCGCCGGCATGGGTGGGTGGTGGCTGCTGATGTATAAATGAGATAGGGTTAGGGTTTATTCTATTTATATAGATATTGTATATAAGTTACATTTTGGCCCCTCAAGTTCTAATAATGGTTTAACACAAGTTTAAAGGTTTCCAAAGCTTGTAACGAGTTTACGAAAATCATTTTAAACCCCTTATGTTTTTCTTAACGACTCTATAGTGTGACAAACTTTTATTAATTGGTGATCGAGACATATAATAATATTATATAATAATTAAATAAGGTTCTAAAAATGTTGA
The DNA here is from genome assembly GCF_021521415.1 of Bidens hawaiensis. NCBI lineage: Eukaryota > Viridiplantae > Streptophyta > Magnoliopsida > Asterales > Asteraceae > Bidens > Bidens hawaiensis. The sequence continues at coordinate 21,120 of NW_027501221.1, read as the reverse complement.
GTCGGGTTCACGTAATAAAATTTTACAAAACAAAAACAACTCGAGACTCGAATTGGACGGATGTCACACTGTTATCCCCAATATTTGGACACTGTTATCCCTAATTGAACTATGTTATACGTCAATGGAATCTTTTATCCCTAATTGGACTCTGTTATACCCCATTGGAATCTGTTATCCTTAATTGGACTCTGTTATCCCAATTGGACTCGATTATACCCAACTGGACTTTGCTATCCCCATTTGGACTCTATTATACCCAATCAAATTTGTAAAATGTCGAGCTAAATGCTGATCAAATTCGGATTTGTTAAATACCTGGTCGGATCGGATAAGAAATGACTTATTTTTTAAACAATTGGAACTTGGATTTGGGTTAATTAAATGGTTAAAAGGCCATGTTTTTAATTAATGGATCAATTTGTTTTGGAATTAAATTTGGTTAAATACTTAAGTCCAACTTCTAATTATAGAATTATAGTTACTTCTATTTTTGTTATATTTTTTTTTATTTAATTTTTTTAAAAAATGTTAGCTAATATTCTTAAAAACTAAATGACAATAAGAATATTGGGGTCGGTAACAAAAATAGATTGGGGTTGGTAATAAAAAAAGAATGGGGTCGGTCGGAATTTCTCTATATAAATTTACATTATGTATTTATAAGAGTAACATTATGAATCAGTTTATTTAGCGGATTAAAAACAAATTATAAAAAGATAATGATAATTAATCACGGCCTCGAAACTGAATGGTCAATGATAATTTCAAATTTCTCAAAATATTTCCCTCGCAATTTTTCAAATTTAGCTTAATAATGACTGTTTAATATTAATAGGATTCAATTAGCGCCGTTAATAAATATTTAATTGAAAATTAACTAAAATTGAAAATTTCACGTTGCCTCCATGAACAAATTACACTCCTATTGTTACGGAAACATGCTCATAATGATTCATTCCACATCTGTTGGCGGTTTTTGTTCTAGAACTCGATTGACGATTTTCAGTATTACGCTGATTTGTCATCAAGCAAATCATCTTCTTCTACTAAGGTTTTTGATGATCTATATATGTTCAACAACTATCAATGCATGTGACGATTTGTATATATGTTTATTTGCAATCAACAACTCTCATTTGCATGTTACTTTGTATCGTAGGTCATGGAATTGGAAGGAATATATGAAGAGAATGATGCATTGGAAGACCTGCATAATGAAGAATTTCATGATGATTCGAGTGACTCTGATATGATTCCCTCTGATGATGAGAACGAACATAAAGTCAATGATGCCAAAGATAAAAATAAAAGGGGATTGACCAGACTGCAAAATATGCGAAGTGCCTACACAAATTCTGATGGGAAAAAAATAAAGTCAAGTTCGATGTATTTGCCAGGTTGAGTGGAAAGTACAGGTCTGAAGTGGTGAGTTTCTTAGGAAATCTGGTCAGGGAGAAAGTGAATGCATGTGTTCTTACATGGAGGGAAGCATCCAAAGAACTAAGGGATAAGTTGTGGGAAGAGATTATGGTAAAATGCCTGATCAATTATTTGTTTGCATACATTATATTCCATTCTAATTGTAGTTGTTATTTCAGCATTATTACGAAGTAGATGAAGACAAAAGAAAAGTTGTTATGACTCGTCTCGGGTTGCTGTTAAGAAGCGTTAGAAGTAGGGTGTATAAATGGGATATACACCCCAACCTAGGCAAACTAGAGAAGTTAGCTAAAATTCCAAGACAGTTTCGGACAATAATCCTTAACCAAGATCACTGGGACAACTTTGTCGCATATACACAATCTGACAAATTCAAGGTATAGATCGATCTTCTAATTATTATCAATGTATATAATTTCATCATTTTTCATATTTTTATATTTGTAAAATTTAATTAAGAATTGACATATATGAGAATTTAATTTTCATGAAGGATTCGTCGGACTTGAGGAGGGAAGCTCGTTCGAAGTCGTGTTACAACCACCGGTTAGGAAGAGGTGGATATGCTACGCTTGAAGAAAAAATGGTAAATATTTTATTCTTTAAAAATTCCCTAAATAGATGCTTAGGACTTAAAAAAATTATGTGATTTAATACTAATGCACTTTTCTTATAAATTATAACAAGCTTGCAAACAACAAAGTTGAGAAAGATGTACCTCTCTCCCGGTGTCTGATGTGGTATAAAGCCCGTCAAAATAAAGATAGTGACATAGAAGATGACGAGGTTAAAACGCTCGCATAGCAACTAGTGAGTTCGAGAGACTGTCTTTAATTTATTCATATCGTCTTGCTAAAGTTGAATGGTTTTACATATTATTTGAAGTTGAATGGTTTTACATATGCGTAAGAGGGGTAGGAACTGGAGTAATGTCTTCTATATATCTTCATGGTCCACGACGAGTTAGAGGATCGAAGAAAGAACAAATAAAGGAGCTTCAACTTATGGTCCAGTCTGAGAGAGACGAAAAGGAAAAAGAGAGAGAAGAAAGACAGAAACAAGGTGAAGAACTTATAATGATGAAAAATGCACTTGATAAACAACAAGTTTACATGAGAGCGTTACTATCCAGCCTTGCTATTCAGGGGATTCGGGTGGGGACAAAACCAAAACAACCGCAAGTAAGTGAATCTGTCTATATAAATATTGTAGTTTAAATGCTTCTTTGATCAGGTCAATTCGACAAATCGTTCAACTGAATTGCAAAACAATGAGGCTGCACCTAACAACACAGTGATCGGAAATCAGATACATCCTGCTAACGATAGCTTAACTCCGGTAACATATTTTTGCACTCTTATAATATTTTATAAATATAAATCAATTAATCCATTGTACTTTAAACATGCTAATACACTGTACTCATGAAAAATAGTCTCCGAGTCATTCAAGTGGGTCCCAAAAGAATTAAACTGATAATATACTTCAGCTGAAATAGTCCACAAAGGTTAACATAACTCTAGTAACTTATTATTTTATTTTAATATTATTTTGATTAATTCAATTCTATTATAACATTGTACTTTAAATATAAGAATTTGATCTGGGCAATGAGACAGGTCCTGGAAATCAGTCTCCAAGTCAATCACATGGATTCCAACTAAAAAAAACTACAACTTTGTACGGTAAGAATTACCGAGCCACTTCTTCTACAGTCAAAAGGAAACACTGTACGCATGAGAAAGTCAATCAAGTAAGTTATTCTTTGAATAATTCAGTAATTCACAATCTTCACTAATTAATTGTGGGAATTATAATTTGTTATTTAAAAATCTTCCCGTCCATCAAGAAGAATGCGCAAAGCTCACCTGTGCCAGTAAATACTCATTCACCAAAAGAAGAACGGGTATGTGCTTTTACAAATATGTCTTTGTATTTTTTTTCCTTTTTTCCTTATGATATAATGACAAAAATTATTATAGACTATCAGGTGTCGACTAGCAATTGTGTCTAAGAGAAACATTGTCGCTTCTGGTAGGATTTACTTGTCCGAAGGTCTACAAACATGTCACAATGTTACAATCCAAGAAGACTGCTACAAAGTGTCGATTGACCGATCGATACAAGATGCATCATTTTTACCCCATGAAATCCCTGATACGCGAACAGTCGGGGATGCAGTTGGCGGTTTTGTTCCTTGGCCGAAGGATCTTTGCATTATTGATGTGAGTTTCTGTAATTACTTTCTATAATGGTCTTTAAATTATTAAACTATTTCAAACAACTAGGTGCTTTTTTTCCTTTTTAAATGGTGTTGACACAGGATGATCAACAAATTGAAAATCAAAAGGTCAACGACTTTACAAACTGCACAACTACCAAAAGATGTTGATGGTCAACAGCGGAATCAACCGAAAGATTCAAAGGTCAAAAAAAACACCTAAAACAAAAGGAACGGTAGAATATGTCCAGTTGAATAATCTTAAATCGCAGTTCACCAGGAGTAGTACTAATGCAGCAGCTAAGCCGGCTTAATTAATTCAACTAGTGAGATTTAGATTAGGATGCATATGTGTAATTACTCCCATTTAAACATTTATATATATGTAGAAGAATTTCATTTTATTTTAATAATAAAATTGTATCGTTTCATTTATATATTATCCATTATTATACTTATTTCGCAAATGTCACTAAATGTGAATTTCAATCAAATTCATGTGATTATAATTCATTTTTGGTCACATTTTAAATTATCATATGCCACTAAAAGGTTACATTTGGGTGATTATAAAGTATATATAGTCACATTTTACTAAACATTTGTGTTTAACATATATATATGGTCACATTCATTAAAGATAGTGTCACTACAAGTGTCATTAAAAGGTATATATTGGTAATTTTGTGTGATAACTAACTACATATCATCACTGCCTACATAAATATTTGTGTCTACATCCCAAAGACAATCACTGTCTTTAGAAAAGACTGTGACTACAAGTATGTTATAAGGTCACGTAGCTACGTAAATATGTCACTAAAGGGAAATGTAACAACAAATATTCAAAGATAGTGTCACTAAAGGATACACAACAGTGACACTTAAAATAAGAGATGTCACTAGAAGGTATGTAATAGTCAAACTTAGATTAACAATTGTGTGATAACTTACTACATATAGTCACATGTTCAAAATTATTTGTCACTAAAATGCAAAAATACTCACATTTATTTAATAATAGTGTGTTAGGGTCATGTAACTATGTAATATATGTCACTAAATGGTGTAACTATGTAATATATGTAAGTAAATGGAAATGTAACAAGAAATTTTCAAAGTTAGTGTGACTAAAGGATACACAACAGCGACACTTAAAATAAGACAAATTTATATTAAACGTTTTAGGTCACATTTTCATTGGTGTTATGTCACTAGAAGTTATTTAATAGTCACAACTTAGATTAACAATTGTATGATAACTAACTATATATACTCACACTATTTAAAATTATTTGTCACTAAAATACATAAAAACTCACATTTGTTTAATAATAGTGTAACAACAAGTGTGTTAGGGTCATGTAACTACGTAATATATTTCACGAAATGGAAATGTAACAAGAAATTTTCAAAGTTAGTGTGACTAAAGGATACACAATGGTGACACTTAAAATAAGACAAGTTTATATTAAACGTTTTCTGTCACATTTTCATTTTTGTAGTGTCAATAGAAGGTATGTAATAGTCACAACTTAGATTAACAATTGTGTGATAACTAATTTCATATAGTGACACTATTCAAAATTATTTTTCATGACTAAAATACAAAAAAAAAACCACATTTATTTAATAATAGTGTGACAAGAAGTGTGTTAGGGTCATGTAACTACGTAATATTATGTGACTAAATGGGAATGTAACAAGAAATTTTCGAAGTTAGTGTGACTAAAGGATGCACAACAGTGATACTTAAAATAATACAAGTTTATATTAAACGTTTTAGGTCGCATTTTCATTTGTGTTATGTCGCTAGAAGGTATGTAATAGTCACAACTTAGATTAACAATTGTGTGATAACTAACTATATATAGTCACACTGTTCAAAATTTTATGTGACTAAAATACATAAAAACTCACATTTATTTAATAATAGTGTGACAGCAAGTGTGTTAGGGTCATGTAGCTACGTAATATATGTCACTAAATGGAAATGTAACAAGAAATTTTCAAAGTTAGTATGACTAAAGGATACACAACATTGACACTTAAAATAAGACTAGTTTATATTAAATGTTTTAGGTCACATTTTCATTTGTATTATGTCACTAGAAGGTATGTAATAGGGTCACAACTTAGATTAACAACTTGGTTTCTAGTTGTGATCAAATACCAACCAATAGTCACACTAAACATAGTGTAATGTGACAAATTTCAAGCAATACATCACATTGAAAAAAAATTTCATGTGACCAATTGTTAATATACTGCCACTAACAAAAAAACATGTGTTACTGAAAGGGGTTTATATTGACATTATTTGATAACATTGGAACAAAAATCACTGATCTATTGTGACACCTCTACTCTACGGTGACAGATTTTTATATTCTACAGTGACGATTTTTTGTGTGTCACCAAACAACATCTACAATGGCGCAACCTTTGGTGACATATTTAGCGAAAAAAATAGTCGCTAACTATGGTGATGATTTTTTTGTGTCACTGAAGCCCGATTTTGTACTAGTGGATACGCGGAAGGGGATAACAATTCTTGATAGTAAGCTTGTTGAGCTCACGATAATCGATACACATATGAAGACTACCGTCTTTCTTCTTAACAAACAAGACGAGTGCGCCCCGTGGAGACTAACTCGAGCGGATGAAAGCCTTGTCCGTATGTTCTTGTATTTGGTTGGAGAGTTCTTGCACTTTGTAAGGTGCAAGACGGTAAGATGCTTTGGATACGGGGTTTGCTCCTGGTACGAGATCAATATGGAACTCCACTTGAAGAATGGGAGGAAGTCCGGAAACGACATCGGGGAAGTTGCGGATAATCGGGATGTCGGAAAATTTCTTTTTTTCATTGGATTTTGTGGTGACATGGGCTAAGAAAGCGACATACTTCTTGCGTAGGTAACGTTGGGCTTCGAGGCACGACATGAGGTTTATCTTTGAGAAGGGTCTTTCTCCGGGAACATTTAGAATCATGCCCCATCGATAGGGACTCAAATGAGTTTCTCGAAACATAAAATTTCGGCATGGTGGAGAGAGAGCCAATCCATACCAATGATAATGTCGAAGCTACCCCTTTGCATAGGGATACGGTAGATAGAGAACTTTTTTCCATTGAGAGTAATTGTGCAATTTCGAATGACGGAGTCAATAGTGATCGAACTATCGTTGGCAATATCTACCGTGAAGGGCTTAGATAATTTACTACGGGGCATATCAAGTATGTATTCAAAATCAAAGGAAATAAAGCTACTATCGGCTCCTAAATCAAATAATACCAAGGCATGATGCTTATTGACTAGAAGCATGCCGTTCATCATATCATTCGAGTTTCGAGCTTGATGAGCATTGATGGTGAAAGCTTGTCCTTGAGTTCCTCAAGGTGCTTGGGTTTGAGAAGTCGAAACTTAAGGTGTTGGAGCTTGATAGGCTTGCATGACCATGGGTTAGGATTGGAGAGTTGGAGGAGCCATGAGTTTGGGTACTTGGGGTTGATAAGTTTGCACTTGATAGGCTTTAGAGGTGTAGTAAGGTTGTGTTGCAACATAGGCTTGGTGAACTTGAGAGATTCGAGGACATGCGTTGCGAAGGTGATTTGGGTCACCGCAATTGTAGCAAGCCCTAATGGGGTTAATGATTGGAGCATGAGGGACGGCTCAGTTGGGTTGGTTTGATGGAAACGGCTTGCACACGAGGTGCTTCTTGACAATATTGGGTAATGTGGCCGAATCGGTGGCAATTGGTGCATACCCAACAAGTGGCTTGGGTCGGGTGGTGGCACTGGAAAATTTTGCAATACGGGTGTGGTCCGGTATAGGGCTACTTGGTTAGAGGAACTTGTTGGGCTTGTGGTTGGGCTAAGACATAATTTTGGGAGTTGGGTTTTCTCTTGTTGTTGCGGTAGTGGGATAAGTTAATGTGGTTGTTATTCTTGGAGGATTCAGCTTAGAGTGTCACACCCCGACCAAAGGCGGCGGAACATGCCGGGGTGCAACCGATTGCCCAAAAACACAACACACTATTTAAGTGACAATATTTAATCAAGTCATTTAATTTCACAAAATCATAAAGAGTCACATAACTTGTTCATACAATAACCGAATTCAAAACATAGCAAATAATATATTGTTCGTTTTGCTAATATCCTAATAGTCTTGATTTCTTTTTTCTTCAAGCGTCGAGTCAACCTAAAGTCAAACTTGTAACATTGCATAAAATAGAATTTGTCAACACAAAGGTTGGTGAGAAATTTCATAGTTTTGAACAATATGTATATAATAGTAAATTCCACAACTTGTATATAAAAAAATAAATAATAGCAACAATTTAGATAATGAAATCGTTAATAAGAATACATTAACGACACCTTGCTATAAGGGGATGCCAAATAGACTTGGATTTATATGAAATCCTTAATACGAATACATTAACAACACCTTTCTATAAAGGGATGCCAAATATACTCGGATTTATGAATCAACCAACCAAAAGCGGTAAACACATTAGCATTTAAGCATGTAAGCATATAACACCAAATAGCATTTATTTAAGTAAAGTATACAATAAAGTTTGTGGTTTAAGACTCAAATATAAAACATTTAGTCTGAATAAGTATGCAATATCACCGCCAAAACGAAAGATGGAAAACGGAGAATGAAAGTACTCACGTTCAAGTGATAAACTTGAAAGATTGGTGATTTGAAAATTGGCCGGAAACGACGAGTTTAACCTACAAAGCCTAAAAAAAGAAGTCTTTTATTAGAAAAGTTTCCTTGGAAGTCTTTAAATAAAATAAATGATAAGAAATGAAAACAACTAAAGTTTAAGGTTTAAAATGTAAACGTTTAAGAAATTATAATAGTAGCCCTTTAAAAATATAAGTTTTCTCGAAACCGGGTTAAAGTATCTAGCTCTTAATTTTACTCAACCTATGTTAAGTAATAAGGTGGGTAAAAATGCAAGAATGCAGGTCCCTTTATAATATAGATACTAAAACAGGTTTTAACGAGTGTTCGGGTTGTTGGTTCGGGTCTTGGTAATTGGTCAAACCCAGAGTCAACTTTCCAAAATATGAATGTTATGAGATAACTCAATAAAATTTAATAAGAGTTAACCAAGTATGTAGTTCTATTGTTTTAGAACTAACAACGGCCGTTAAGCGAGTGTTCGGTTTCGTTGGTCCAAACTTTGTTATAAGATCAAGTTAGATTTAACATTCCAAGTACTTTAAGAAAATAATTAAAATCAGTTTATAAAATATTTTTAAAGAATTATACAAGTCTTGATAGCTAAAAATACACTTGTGTGTCTTAAGCGAGTGAAATCGGTTTAGTTCGGTTTGGTTCGGTTTCCAACTCGGAATAAGATCAAGAATGGTTACCACATGTCCAAATGTCAAAGAACTTGTATAATAATTTATAAATGATGAAACTTAAGTTTTACAACCAAAAAGTCAACAATGTCTTTAAACGAAAGTTCAGTTTTTGGTTCGGATCTTGTTTGGGGTAAGACCGAGGTTAGATTCTACGAACCATAATCATGGAACTTATAAAAATGATTTTAAAAATTTAAATCTAAACAAAGTTTGGTTTACGATTTTAGAGCTATTTACGGTTAAACAGAGGCTAGTCTCTACAAACCCATAACCATAGAACTCAATAAATATGATATACAAACTAAAATGAGCAGAAGTTAAGCATGGTTAGTAAGCATAAACAAGTTAAATAATTATATATATATATCAAAGACTACGAAAGTCCTCAATGAAGCCTTGCCTTACGAGGCCCGGCACTCCACCGACCGAGACCGAAGAAGTGACCACCAAAGGTAACAAGGGGTGTATATTATATATATGTTGTATAACAATCTTCAAGTATTAATAAGAGCTAACAAGTTGATTAAAATGAAAGACTACGATTAGTTTGAATTTTGAAAGTCAAACTTCCAAGAACAATGAAAACTACCTTTACTTTGAATTTTAGAGAGAAGATGAAGTATGAGCAGGGATTAATGGAGAAGAGGGTCTTGTATATATATGATAAGATTGAAAGGGTTATGCAAGTGATAAAATGTATAAAAATTCGGATTAGGTAATAGGATGTAAAGCACAAACAACAAACAACAAACAAGCTGACCTGATGCCCGTCGAGCTACGCGATGGGGCTTGGCCTCACCCATCGCGCGGCGCGATGTGGTGGGAGCCCAGATTTTTCGAACTTTTACTTTTTGGCAAATTTGGTCCTGGAGTTGTTGTAAAGCGTTTTTCAGTTATTTTAAGGACCGAAAAGGGTGTTTTTGAGACTCGACAAGTATAAAACAATATTGTAACATAAAATCCATTATTTTGATTATATCGAAGGTTTCGGTTTACAAAATGGGTCGGTTTACATGATAAACGAATACAAACAGGACCCGAAATTGACGAATGTCACATAGAGGATTCGGGCTTAGATTCCTTAGTGGGCTCAGATGTGGGCTTATCATTGGGTTTCTTAGAACTCTTCCATGTCAAAGTCCCGGCCTTAACGTGGTTCTAGGTGAGGGTACCAGCTAGAGTGATGGCATCATGGAGTGTTTGAGGGTCACGACTTAGGAAGAAATCTTGGATTTACATAGGCAAACCCGAGATGTACTTGTCGATTGAACATTCAAGGGGAGTGACCATGTGGGGGATGAGAAGGCTCAGTTCATGGAAACGATCATTGTAGATTGTGTCATTACCACTTTCTTGTTTCAAATTCCAAAATTCTTCTTCCAGCTTTCGAAGTTCATGTTTAGGACAGAAGTTCTTAAGCATTATCTTCTTCAGGTCGTCCCATGGCAAGGCCATAACAACCTCAGCGCCAAGCGTGCGCTTCTCAACGTTTCACCAATTAAGGGCATTCTTCTTGAGTACGCTCGAGGCATAAGTGGTTTTCTTATCCTCGGGACATTCACAATGGAGGAGCTCGCTCTCCATTTCTTCGAACCATTGGAGGAGAATGGTACCACCATTGATACCGAAGTATTCGGGAGGGTTAGCACTCTTAAATTGTTTGATGGAGCAAACAATTGGGTTTGGAGTTGTGGATGATGTAGAAGCAATTATAGTTTGCAATTGAGAAATGATCGCTGGGAGGGCTTCCATGATGCCCTTAGCAATGCGGGATGACATGCTGCGGCCAGAGTTTTCGACGCGATGGTTGCGGTAGAGGAGGCGAGAAGACATACTACAGGGGTAAAAGGTGTAAAGTTCGTAAGACTCGGGTAGATGTCGCAAGTATAGAAATTGATGAAATATATAGTAATCGTGAATTGAGGTTGGGATTGTGTTTTAGGTTGAGAATTTCATTACTTAAGGAAAGTTTTGATTATACAAGTCTTGTCATTTTTAATATTATGAAACAAATATTAAATTGTATATGGGTTCGTTTGTTGGTTAGGGCTTCATGAATGACCATGGGTCCTTCCAACAAAATGAAAAACATTGAAAACTCAAAAAAATCATTTAAAATCGAATTGAGGGGGTGTTAAGGTAGACGGTTGAAGTAATTCGGGAATCACCCCGTATTTACATACTTCACCCATCAATTTCAACAAAACACAATACGGAAAAACCGAGTTTAGCCACGTATCACCGTGAATTCGGTTTATAATCTAAGAGTGTGATCGCCACATGACCACATTTGATACAATGAGGGTAGTAGATTCGGTTTCGTTTGGTGTGATATGCTTTGGCTTAATAAGTTTCACACCCTTACTGAACACTCTAGGAAGGCAACCGGGTCTCACGGTTGATTGAGATTTATGCACATTGCACTTCCTTAGGCTTGCAAGCCTTGGTGTCAAGGGTTCGGTAAGCAAGTGCGTCCCTTTTACAGTTTACTACATATCCATCACACAAATCTTCCTTAAGGAAAGAGGAGTGAAAAGGCGGGATTTCTTAAGGAATTTCCCTTTTTTAAAAAAAAATCATCCCAAAGTTTTGAAAACAATTTTGAGAGTGAGGCGTAGCCTCGGATGAAGTGTGTGACTTTCTTGTGTACATTTGTATATCATAAGCAATTTAAATATTTCTAAGCTATGTAAAAAAATTTAAACAAGTAGGGTGCACATATAGGAAACACGTATAGGGACCCTAAGCATGCTACTAGGTCGTTACGTCTAACCAATCTGTATAGGAAACACGTATAGGGATCCTAAGTCTTCGGCTCTGATACCAATCTGTCACACCCCAACCTACGACGGAACATGCTGGGGCGCGACAATATCGTATCATAGCTCTGAAGACACTATGTAAATGCGCGTGTCAATATCTAAATTAATTATTTCATTCAACCATACATTTAAAGCATAACATCATTGTTCTCAAAACCAAATATTCAAAAGAAAAAACATAATTAAAATAGAAATAAATTTAAGTTCTTCACATCATCGAGCAACTTAAGGTATCGCTACTTCAATATCTTGAAATCACCCAAGATAGCTACCTGCGCCATGCGGAAAAATACATATTATTGTCAACATAATGTTGAGCAAGTGAACCACAGTTTTTGAAATACATATAATACTAAAATGAATAAAAGTTGTCTTTTCAACCGAATTTCATTGATAACGGTTTACTCCGACGGCGTATGATCATACTAATGAGGATGAGGTACCAACCAACATAAAATAAACACATAGTCATATTCGCACGTAACAACTAATCGAGCAATTAAAATTGTGCATGTAACGGAATTGTAGTGAAAAAAATACGTTGATTTTGTAAAGCGGTAAAACGAGGGATGTGTATTTACTTGCCTTAACAAGTGAATTAGTGAAGATAATACGGTAATATAGATTAAGTTAAATGTGATCGAGCTCCTCGGGATGCATCGACAAGAGTTCCTTGTATGTTAACGAATTGAGGGAGAACGGCAAACTAGGGCTAGCGGCTCAAACTAGGTGACGAATCTTGATCTTAACGACAATGTACGGCCAATTAACTTAGGGTTTAGTGTCATGGTGTGATTCAATTGAATAATAAACGAGTTTATATTGTGTTTTAGGAACCATTTAGGCCATAGTTTTTTATTAACAAATTAGCTGTCAAATCATTATTATTTTCCACAATTAAAACGTCGGTGTGAAGTGTTTTTGGTAACTAAATGATCTTATGTGATCAATTTCATTTAATATAGCCGATAATTGTGGAACAAGCAAGATGAATGAGGGTTTTTTTGTATGTGTGTGTCGGCTGACGAGAGAGAGGAGGGAAAAATAATTGTTATTTTGCAAGTTGGTACCTTGTCTTTGGTGTTGGATGCAAAATTGGATAAATTGTTAGTTTGGGGTTGATTTTGTACAACTCTCACAGTTATAATCAATTATATTAAAAAGAGATAAATAAAAAAATATTAAACAAATATGGGACTTTATTGATAAAATACCCGAACCTGAACCCGGGTCGGGTAATGATTACAAATACGAGAGATTCGAAAACCCAAAATGTTACATCAATGAAATGTCATATTCCAAGAATAGGTGGAGAGATTGTTGGAAGCAGGGATGATCAGAAGGTAAAGTTCCCAAGATAATTAGCCAATGTGGTGGTAGTCCTGAAAAAGAATGGCAAGTGGAGAGTTTGTGTCGACTACACAGACCTCAACAAAGCTTGCCCTAAGGATCCTTACCCATTGCCACATATAGACTCCATGGTAGACACAACTATAAGGCATGAGATGTTGACCTTTATGGATTCCTCTTCGGGATTCCAACAAATCCAAATGGAACCGTCAGACCAGGAAGAAACGACATTTATGACAACAACAGGTGTATATATTGTTATACTGAAATGCCATTTAGTTTGAAAAATGAGGGTGCCACCTATCAAATATTGGTCAACATGATGTTCAAAGAACAACTGGGGGGCACTATGGAAGTCTATATCGACGACATGGTGGTTAAGTCAAAGAAATTTGGAGATCACCTCCAGGATCTACCGGAAGCCTTTGACATCCTGGACCAATACAACATGAAGCTAAACCTATCCAAATGTCACTTTGGAGTGGGGGCAGGCAAGTTCTTAGGATACATGGCTACCAAAAGGGGGTAGAAGCAAGTCAAGAGTGATCAAAGCCATCTTGAACCTGAAGGCACCAACTAACGTGAAGGATGTCCAAAGGTTGATTGGCAGTATCGCAGCCTTAAACATATTTATTTCAAGGTCCTCAGAAAGGTGCAGGGATTTCTATGATATCCTAAAAAAGAACAAGATGTTTGAATTGGGCAGAAACATGATAAGGCGCTAAAATACTTGAAAGTGTATCTTTCATCAGCACCTTTACTAATAAAGCCTGAAGATAGTGAGCCATTATTCCTCTATCTGGCGGTATCTCGAGACACTGTAAGTGTTGTATTAGTCAAGGATTATGAAATGCAACAACATCATATCTACTATGTAAGTAAAAGTCTACTTGATGCTAAAACCCGGTATTCTAATTTAGAATAGTTAATTTTAGCTTTAGTTATGGCATCTACCAAGTTAAGGCACTATTTTGAGACACGTACTATTTTTGTTAAAACTAATTGTCCTGTTAAAATTGTTTTAAGAAAGCTTAAATGTCTAACTGAATGGCTTAGTGGGCTATTAAATTGACTTATGATTAAGTTTATGAGTCTAGGCTAGCAATTGATTCCCAAGCTTTAGCCGACTTTATGGCTTATTTCAGTAGTGATATCCAACATGAAGCTGACTGGGAAGTTCAACAACTAGACTAGGATAAGGGTAAGTGGATATTATTTGCTGATACGGCATTAAATGTCAGAGGGATAGGCTTAGGAATCATCTAGAAATCACGAAGGGGGATATAATATCCCAAGCAATCAGATGTGATTTCCGAGCCACCAATAATGAAGTCGAGTATGAAGCTTTAATTGATGACCTTCAGTTGTCCGAGGATATAGAAATTAAAAATATACATGTATTTGTGGATTCCCTATTGCTTGCTAACCACTTCAATGGGCCCTATGCTATTAAAAGTAAAAAACTAACCGAATATCTTCATATAGTTAAAAATAAGGCAGAGAAATTCGATTCTTTTATTATTGAACAGGTACCTAGGGAGGAAAATGCTGAAGCAGACACCTTGGCAAATCTTGGATCTATTTTCAAGATTCCGACGGAAAAAAAATTCCCATCATACATATCCTGAATTAGCTACAAAGATGCCTTCACTTGATAAAGAGGAAACAATAAAAGATGATGCCAAGTAGAATCCCCAAGTCAATAAAATAACGGATTCTAAAGATACAGCTGATTAAGACCCTCAAGCTAATCAAGAATCCTGGATTCAACCTATCAGAGATACTTGCAACACAACGAAATACCTAAGGATGAGAATCCTAAAGCTTTTGCTATGAAGTTATCCAGATTCGTAATCTAAATGATGTTCTCTATAAGAAATCTCTTGTAGGTCCATACTTGAGATGTCTGGAGGATCCTGATATACAAGAAGTTCTAAAAGACATCTATGAAGGCGACTATGGGAATCACACTAGGGTCGATCATCGTTCTCCAAAATGCTTATGACTGGTTACTATAGGCCAACCATGATAAAGGATGAAATGGTCTACACTCAAAAGTGTGATGCCTATCAAAGATATTGCAACATTCTTCATCAACGGCTGAACCTATCCATTCGATCGTATCTCATTGGCCTTCATGAAGTGGGGAAAGGTTATTGTGGGTAAACTAGCAAAGGCCCCATAAGGAAAGGTTTGCATGTTAGCAGTGACATATTACTTTTCCAAATGGATTGAAGCAGAGGCATTTGTCCAAGTTAGTGAACAGGAAGTGATATCCTTCATCAAAAAAAATATCCTCACATGTTTCGGAATCCCAGTCGAGATCATCTGTGATAACGGGTCTCAAATCATTAGCAAAAGAACTACCAACTTTTGTGTTGCATGGGGGATAAAAAATGATTACGTCCATGCCAGTACACCCTCAAGCTAATGGACAAGCAGAATCTTCAAAAAAGATCATCGTCAACAATTTGAAGAAGAATTTGGGGACAAAGAAAGGAAAGAGGGATGAAAAGCTACCATTCATGTTATGGGCAGATCGAACTACATCAAAGAACTCAACGGGGCAAACTCATTTCTCTCTAGTGTTTGGGATCGAATCGATGACTCCGATTGAAATGGTGATCCCTACTGCAAGATCCTGCATCTAGAATCTTGAAACCAACCATCAGGATCTTGCCGATGATCTCGATGTCATAAATGAACTCAAGGACTCTGCAATAATCCTTATGGCATCTTATCAGCAAAGGATCACCAAATCCTACAACAACAACAACGTCAGGGTAAGAAAATTTCAGAATACGATAGATCCTAAGGATGGAAAATTAGCACCCAAATGGGAAGGACTGTATTATATCAGGGCTGAGGCGGGAAAATGAGCATATCAACTATCTGTTATGGATGGCAGGATCATGCAAAGATCCTGGAATGTTGTTCACCTCAAACTCTACTTCGTGTAAGTTAGAATTTTATTTCTAACTTGGTATGGTATGTATTCGGACATTACTATTTCAAATATTTTTATTTTCATCATTATTGAAACCTATTACTGACTTAAGCATCAAAGGGTGTTAGCCGAGCTAACACCCACCCCCACAAAGGTTCAAGTGTTTTGCAGAATCGAGATCCCGAATAAGAAATGAATGCATTCCTAGGGGTTTGGCCACCTCTCTAAGTTTAAGGTATAAATCCCTTCAAAGGTTTAAAGGTTTTCACCTTTCTACCAATTGGGTTTAAACACCTCGCCAGGAACGCACGTTGTCCATATGTAATTCAAGATGACGGGACCAGTTCATCTTAATGGTGGCTGACAATTTCGTTGTTGTTGGGTACATGATGTATCCTCAAGTATATTATCAACAGAATAAAAAAAACATGTTATACAATCGTGGCTTGTCCCAAGTATTTACATGATATTTTGGCATTTTCATGTCACTCACGATTGGTTTGTCCTAAGTATCCACGTAAGGTCTTTACATTTTTATGTCACTAATCCCAAGTTTTTAACATTTATCTGTTAACCCAAGTTCAAAGTTATTTTAATGATTTTCTGCGGGATCTTCAGGATCACCTAATCACCTCTGTTGTTATCTTAACGTATCTTGCAGGATCTTAAGATTCAACCCAATATTAACGATCGATTGTCTTCAAACTTCAAAGTTTATAATGCTTATCCATATGGTCTTCACCTTACTTAACTAGGTTTGATTACTTATTTACTTTCCCATATACGCAGTGAAAAATATTTCTAATCTTATGTTCTAATCCAATAAAAGTTTAAGAGAGCTTTTTCATCAGTTTTTTCGTTTTTTTTTTTTTTTTTTGCTAAAAAGAAATAGACATAAGTACAACAAAATACTATCATTATATTAAGCAAAAGGATTACCCTGACTTCATCCTGAAACTCTAGATCCCTCCAACAGGAATATTTAAAAGTTTCCCTAAAGTGATAATCAAAGGCTTCGTCCTGAAACTCAGGATCCCTCCACCTTGATTATCTATTGTTTTAAACGACATAAAAAGTAAATTATTTCAAACATCACCACAAGATAGAAAAGTAAATTGTTTAACAACCATATCAAATTCCATCAATCAAAAGTCATCTAATAAAGAGGGGCTTGGGCATTGTCTTCATTATCCTTCACTGCCACTCCGAGAAACTAGCGGCCATCCCAGCCTGCACCACCTTATCTCCATCTCCAGCTTTCACCTCGGCATCTCCAGACTTCACCTCAACAGCCTTGCTTGACTTAGTACGATCCTCTCCAAAAGCTAATCCCAATTCATCCTTGATCTCTGCCATCCTCACCTTTAACCCTTCAAGATCCCAAGAAAACGCATCAAAGTCAGGCTTCTTAGCCTCATCCATCATCTTGATCCTTGCGTAGCAAATGGAATGAGCAGCATACATCCTAAATGGGGTCTTGATGTCATTCAGCTCCTTAGCATAAACAGCCTGAGGTTAACATGATCCCCCTTCAAGAGATCAAATTCCTTGGCCATGTTCTCAATATCGAGAGACTTAACCTCGGCTATGCTTTGAGATCAACCACTTTCAACTTCTGCACCTCAACCTCGTAGAGAGCATCTCAATAAATCTTAGTCAAGTGTTAGAGACCCTATAACAATAAAAAGGTATGATCAATATAATAATTACCCTCGACTTATAAAAGTAGCAGGATCCTAACCTAGATGAAGAGTGGCTCAGCATTGTCAAAGTTGAGTGAGTCGGCATTGTGTAAATACGTTATTTGAACGAGCCAGGATCTAGCCGCTAACATGATACATCAATACGTTAAACGAAAACTTTATAGAATACGTTATGGATGAATACATTATGATGAATAATTTAAGATAGAGAGAATCCGGCATGGTAACGACACTTGAATAAGTTAAGCTTGGATCTCTACCTTCGCATGAACAAGAATTGCCTATTTATAAACCTAGTCCCCATTCATTAACATCACTAGCGAATGGGGTGATCCCATTCACGAGAGCTCTCATTCATTATATTTACATAACAAATGGGTATTAACTTAACGAATGAGCTCATATTCGTTATATCTTCATAATGAATGGGCTTCTAACTTAACAAACAACCTAGTCTATAACGAATGACCTCATTCGCAATACAATCCATAGATAATGGGCCATGTTACAATAAACATATAGACTAAACTACCCCTAGCCTCTTCGATCAGCTAGGGATAACAAGTCATGCACCTACACAGTGGTTCCTGGTGCCTCAATAGCTTTCCTTTTCTTGGAAGCGGAAGCTCTGGTCCAGGAAGCCAAAGGAAGCTTCTTGGAGACTTCAACAATGGTAGCTTCCTTTTTGGAGACGAAGCTATCCAGATCATCCAAACCTAGTTCTTGGCTAACATAGGGATCTTACCTGACATAGTTTCATTTGATGATTGCTCGGATTCCGAAGAAAGCAAGACCTCAAGCTGGAAGGAGCGTTCTACCTTGGGAATCCCCAAAATAACAGGAATTCTCTTCAGAGCGGCGGACATAGGACTTTTAAGATCTGAAAACTTCACTGAAAATCACATACAAAAAACAAGATAAGTATCAGTTATATCCTTTGTTCCTTAAAATACTAGATATATTTCCTGACCTTCTTAACCCATTGGTAAGGAAGTTTCTCGCCTCCAGGAATAGAATCACTTTAGATGAAGAAGAATCTCATATACCATTGCCCGTTATTTCTTTTGGTTTCTAGGATCAGTGGGACTTGGTCAGATTTTAATTGAAGCACAAAACGACGAGAGCCATGCGTTCTAGGGTTATAGACGGCAGCCAAATCAGATATTTGCAATTAGATATTATGGCTTGTCATGAGCTTATTGAGCATATACAGAACCCTCCATAACATTGGCATGGATTGAATGTAGCTAATGCCAATGAATATGAAGAATGAGCAATGAATTCAGGGAAAGAGTAAGTTAAGCTGATGGTGGATGGATAAGCAAGAAAGCCAACCCATTTACTTTGTTTTGGTTTTATGAATCAGTAAACCATTCAATTTTATTTAATTGATGCATATGCATGCTTGGTTTTGATTAATAAGCTTTATTGTTCCACTTCATCCTTGGTGATA
Source organism: Bidens hawaiensis (assembly GCF_021521415.1). Taxonomy (NCBI): domain Eukaryota; kingdom Viridiplantae; phylum Streptophyta; class Magnoliopsida; order Asterales; family Asteraceae; genus Bidens; species Bidens hawaiensis. Next base: position 1,792 of record NW_027501221.1, on the reverse strand, counting down.
GTTTCATAAATAGGATTTTGTTAGGTCATCTACTTTGTGTTTAACTAGTTTATGATTGAATTCGAATAAAATCATAGGAACAATATTATTAGTTAAGCAAATAAAAGTGTGTTGCTAACCTAAAGAGTTGTAAAGTGATAAGTTATGTGTTAGATCTTTGTTGATTAAGATTGCTAGATTTAGTTCTTCATAAGGAGTCCGTCTAGGTTTGATTGGTTAACATTGTTTGTCGAGTCAATTGAATTTATTAAACTATCTTTGATTTACGCGCTGTAAGGTAGAATTTCATTATAAAGGTACTCGTTCATAATTATTTAGATAAACATAAAGGAGTCTAATATATAAAACAGATTTATATTAATACTCATTGAAACCTATAGATGTCTTTTTGAGAAGGGTCACGGGTCTTGTTCGGGATTTCTTTGAAGTGTCTATTTTATTATCCTAGTTCCATAACAAGTATTTTTCAATTAATTGATAACTACAACTTAGAGGATTCTTGTCTAGGTGGTTTTTCATCATCATCTGAGTCAGTTGAATTAAAATTGTCTTTTATTTTGTTTACTTGCCTTTTTCTAGATTAGATTAATTTATTATTTTAATATTTATAATTTAAAAACCCCCTTTAATAAATATAAAAATAAATAGTCGTGTCGGTTGGTCAAGTTAGTTAATTTACGTAATTTAAAGAGTCTCGTGGGTTCGTTATCTGAACTTACATAGCTTTACTAGATTCGATCGGTTCACTTGCCGGTTAGTAGTTTTAAAGAGTTTAGAGTGTTACTTAGTGTCTAGATTAGCGTAATTTAGTTAATAACTTCATAACTACTTTTTCACATCAAGTTTTTGGCACCGTTTCCGGGGACTTTTGGTGATTGCGTTATTAACTTCGATTAGACTTACTTGCTACGGACGTGCTATTTGTTGTATTTATTTTCTTTAAGTCGTATGAGTCTAATTTAAGTTTAGTTTATTCTTGCTTTTTATTTTTGAAGTTTTTCTAGTCTACTTACTTGGTTTTTTGTGTTTTTCAGGTATATGCCACATTTTTTTGTAGCAAGGACCACCAGAAGGATTTCTTGAACCCACATAGTTAAAAACGGAATCCAATTCATCATCGGATTCAGATTCACCGCTTTCAAAGAAACATCCCGTTGATTTGGATACTACACCAAAGTCAACACCGCCGTCAAGTCCAAGAAGTATACCATGCATTTAAAAGGGTGACAATAACATAACTGTTTATCATCAAGCTTTTGATAGTTTCACCGGAAACCGCTTGTCCATCATTATTCCCGAGATCAATAACCTGAATTCATGGAAAATTCCATCTTACATCATGGTCGCTCTCACCCAAAATAACTAATTTCATGGGCGTGAACACGAAGATGCACCAGCACACATTAACTGCCTCAGTCTTGCCCTCAAGGCATTCAATTTGCAAGGTGATACTGAAGATGTTATATTCTTACACTTATTTTCGGTTTCACTTGCAGGACGGGGCGTCACTTGGCTCGATTCGCAACTAGGAAGGTCATTCACCACTTGGAAGGCCCTTCGTTCAGCATATATTAAGAAGTATTTCTCACCTGCCAAAGCATCTCACCTTCGTGATCAAATTCACACCTTTCACATGGAGCCGGATAAACATTATTATCAGGCATGGGAACGTTTCCAGAAATTTTTTGTCTCGTTGTTCACATAATGGTCTCACTCCACGGGCTCTTGTTGAGAAGTTTTACAATGGGTTGAATCATGAAACTCAAGCTCATTTCGACACAGTTGCAGGGGT
>NW_027501220.1:0-70491 GCF_021521415.1 Bidens hawaiensis | reverse complement strand
TTGTTTTATACATTTTAAATATTTGAAACTCGATATTTTCAAAACAACGGGTTTAATCATGCATTTAAAACCTGTGAACTCATCAACATTATGTTGAATTTTAAGTATGTTTTTCGGGTTATTAAAATCAAGAAGAAATTTGTGAGCATATATGAGCATTGCATCGCATGTAGGATCACCGCGTTAATTAATAGCTGTGATTATCCATAAACGTCGAACGCCCGCGTTTCTGTCTCGGCGGGGTGTGACAAAAAGAACACATTAATAAAAGGAGCTGCTGGGTTACAATGGTGGCTGCTGCTGCCACTTCTTTAAAATTCAAATAAACACATAGCAAAACTCCAAGATCTCTCAACCCAGCCTAAAAATTGTCAACTTTACCAATCTTAAACTTAAAAAGTTTCTCTCACCTTCCTTCCTGAGAGGAAGCCATATGTGTAAATGGCCTTCCTTGGTTAGGGTCGCTTTGGCCTCATCAGCGTCATATTCCAACAGTGGATTTTCGGATTTGAACAATTTCATTTTCTTCTCAACCATAGTTAACCCTTCAACATAAAGAGCCGAACCCACCACTCTAATGTCAATCATATGTTTGTTTTCCAGCTTATTCTACAAAAGCTCTAAGTGGACTCCACTATCGGAGATAACAGTTTTAAATTCTGCGCTGTTCTTCATCCTTATCCTTGTAGAACTTTTCAAAACGCTTCGTGATTAGATCAACTACTTCCAGTGATCTTAACTTACATTTTGGCCAATCGTCATAGTTAAGGAACATGTGATAAAGGAATCTACAAAGCAACAAGTCGATAGCTACTGCAACAAATAACTTAGGTTAATTGGACTAAATTAATGTAAGTAAAATTATAGACTTAATTATAACTTTAACAAAAAAAAATACCATCTGTCATTGGTGGATAGAATAAACTCATGTAACATCATTAAATCAATTGGTGGTATGCCAGCAAGTTTCACAATTTCTAGTTTAAAACAAATTGACAAGCAAATTAGTGTTTGTTCAATAAATTGTAATAAAGGGATTTTTAATTTACAATTAAAAAAAGGTTTGTGAAACACTACCTGGCCTCCACCGGAGGCTATGAAGAAGCCTCTCACCAACATCTTGTGCCCAGAGCTCTTGTCTTCCTTGTGTGTTGCAATCGTAGAATCCGGCCACATTGACAGTTCACCCCTCACCAAGAATCCCAGGACCAGGCGCTAACAATAGTAAATACAGTAGCTAAAAAACGACGTAAACAAGAAATTATTATACAGTTTAAACGTACAATTTATTGTTCTTAAAGAAATGAAAGATTGCTTTAACTTACTTCCTTACAAGGCTAGGTCATTTATGCATTCGAGCATTGTTTCCAAAGAAAGTGGATAATGAGATATTAATGTCTGCGGGTACTCTTTGAGAACAGAAAGTGTTGATATTTCTTGTTTCACAACGCAGTTAGGTTGAAAGGTGAGTCGAAGGGGAGGTTTAGTGAGGGTCGATTCGCGACAAGGCCGGCCATAAGGTGTGGCCGGGAGGTCGACGGCCACAGGCCCGACACTCAGCTAGGCCCGAATTTTATTTTTTTAAACAAATTATGTATTTTTATTAAAACAATATGTATATTTAGTGTTAAACTCGATTACATAACCACTAGCTTAGTCTAGTGACAAAGGGATATTACTCCTAATCAAAAGGTTATGGGTTCTAGTCTCATTTGAGACATGTTTAATCCTTTTTTTATACAAAACTTTTTTACACAACCTAAATTATAACCAGGTAAGCCCATATTAAAATTAAATTGTTTAAGTTTAAACCCAACAAAATACTCCTTTTACATAAGGCTCGAAAAAAATTTCACCTTCGACCCCAAATTTTTTTTGCTTTCACGGAGCCGGCCCTGATTTGCGAAGGATGTTACGGAACAAGCTCAGGACGCCATTGTTGAGCTTGAGCTCAGGTATTTAGGAATTGTATGAATTGAGTGAGAGAGATGAGTGACAAGCCACAACATATATAGTACACAAATTTACAAAAATAGTCCCTCACAAGGTGACAAAAGGTGTAGTTTCTAGATGAATTACTTTTTATTTGTTAAAATTCTCAAAATAGCCCTTTTTTAAAAGAGAAGTCTCAAAATAGCCATTTTTTCTGTGAATTTTATAGAATTTGAACTTGAGAGCCACATCAGAAAAAGATAATTATTATAAGGGAGCAGGCCAAAGATTTAAAGAAAGCTAAGGGGAAGACCAAATTTGGGAAAATATTGAAGGTAAAGTCCAAATTATTTTAAAATATTGAAGGAAAAATTCAATTTTTTCTAAACTTTTCTTCTCAAATACAGTCTCCCAAGACTGTTTTATTATGTTTCCTACCTGGCCCGTACATATTTTCAAATTCTAGGAAAAAGAGGTTTTTAAAATTCGTCTTGAGTGACGCATTTCGGAGGGATTTGTTCTTAGGAGACGAGATTCTTGTGTTACCTTCCTTATGCGTCCAGATTGTATAATTTTATAGGGTATTTTGTTCTTCATCAATCATTAAATATTTTTTCATCATATATATATATATACATACACACACGCACACACACACACACACATACACACACACAAATATATATATATATATGGCAAGTATAATTTGAAAACCCGTATGACTTGAAAAAACTTTGAAAACCCATCTTATAGCTCTTATGACACCACATCATCAATTTATCATAACATTTAAAAGGTATTTTTGTTATTAACTTTTACTCTCTCTCTCTCTCTCTCTCTCTCTCTCTCTCTTGCTCTTTTCCATTTACAACTTTGTACCATTAATTTAATCATATGAATTTTATTAATTTAATTGTTAGTTTTAAGATTTCTTTTTAATCTTTTGAGTTCTGTCCCACCACCATTTAATATTTTATCTTTTCATTTTAACTCTTATAATCTGATGCAATCTATAATATTAAGTTTGGTTTTAGTTTTTCTATTTAGTTTAAGCATAAATATGTATTTTTAATATAAAAACATGTAAAAAAAATTTAAAAATGCATAACTTTGTTAAACTTAATGTACTCTTTATTTAAAAATTTGTAAGTACGAACCTTAAATATGTACTTACATACCGTAAAAAATGTTAAATTCTTTCTAAACATAGTTAAATTATAAATAAAAATGTAAATTTAATAATAGTAGTTGTAAAGATGAACACTTAATCTGTACTTTTAATATTTAACTTTGTTAATTACATCTTAAATTCAAAAACATGTTATATTTAATAAATAATACCTTATAGTAACAAATATGTTATAAAATATTAAGAAACAAAATTAAATTATTGATTAACATGTTAAACTTAAAAAAAATGTTATATTTTTAAAATGATGTAATAAATAGTAATAAAATATGTGTTAACATAAATATTTATGTTAATCAGTAATAATTTATAGTAACAAATATTTAACAAATAATTTTCTTTAGTAACTAATATTTAACAAGTAGTAAAAAATATTAATGTTACTATTTGTTACATAAATATTTGTTATAAATATTAATGTTAATCAATACTAACTTAAAGTAATAAATGTTTTTAACAGATAGTTTTCTTTAGTAACAAATAATAACATTGTAGTAACAAATATTTAACAAATATAAATATATGTTAGATAATGATAATATTTACTAGTTTGTGACCCGTGTATTACACGGGGAATTAATGAAAATTACAATATTTAAACGTTAAACAATATACAATCAATAACACAATTATTATATATTGTTAATACAATTACAACTTTCATTAAAATTACAGGATTATAGAACACAGTAAAAGGGTTGTTGTTTGCAGCTGCATGGGCTGCAGCAGCTAATACTCCAATATGCATACTATCACTTGACAAAACTGATGATGATAAATTTGCTGGTTGTCTGTTAGCGCGCCTAATTCCCAATAGAATCTGTTGTTTTTCATCCCTGTTATATAAATATATCAGATATTAATAAAGACCGAGTCTCCTGCAAAAAGCCTCTTCCCGCTAACAAACAGACTCCAACCAGTTGTTAGTAGGTGACGCTTTGGTTGACCTGAAAGTTGAATGATTTGTTTGTCTCAATAGGAAAAATATTTTTTTTAATGTTTTTTATTACTTACCGCGATAAATATGGCAAAATGTCCATGCATTGTCCTGTAAATCTCAGGCCACAAGCTCTTGTGCAGGCGGTTGCATAGAAAAATCCTATTAAAAAAAAATGTGTGTTATCACATAAAACACAAATTTTCCAACTTTATGATTGGGTTGATTTAGGTTAAGGTTTTTCTCTAACGGGTCAAAACTGGTAGAATTAACAAAATTAGAAGGAAATGGGCCAAATGAGTTGAACGAGTCAAAAGTCAACCAACATCTACTAAAAAGAGGTTGAACTCAAAAGAGGCGGGAAGATTTTTTCGGATGCTCGACGAGGAACAGAAAGCCTCCATGAGTGCTAGTATCACTTGTTGTCAAAGTTTTGCAAAAAAACTCGGTATGTGGCTTGTGTACTTTCATTGACAAATCTGACCTCAATAGTGCTTCTCTATCAAACTGCTAATGATAAACAATTATGAATTATAATCAGTAACATAAATTTAAGCCCGGTGAATTACAAAAGTCCATACCGAAGGAGCGGGTTGGAGTGTCATGTGAGCATACACTTCAACTGTTTTTTCTATCAGCCTGAAAAAAAACATTTTTTGTAACAAAGTTCTAAAGTAACTCGTATTTAAAACCAGCGTTGTAAAAATCAGGATTGATCGGTGATTAACCGCTAATTGGTGGGTTATTGATTAATTTTCAGCTAATCGGTGCAACTAATAGAGTAATCGCTAGTTGGCCCAAATGGGAGTTTTTTAAAGACAATTGGACCTTGGTTTTAACTCGTTAAGCCCAGTTATCAGTTTTCTCATTGATTTGTGATATTTACATTTAATTGTTTATGTGAACACTGAAGTATTTATGTGAACTTTTATGTTAAGTTATCAAAATTATATATATAATTTTGAAAAGTTACATATTAGAATTCCAATCCGATTAATAAGTTATCTAAAACACTGTTTAAAACAACAAAAACGATTAATAAGTGGCACGGCGTACATGCAACGTGACATTATGAAGGATACACAACAATTTTGACTGAAGATTTGCATGGAACTTGAGCATCCACATCCTTTTTCATAGATGCAGCAACCTGAAAACATGTATGTATTAATGTATTATAATCATGTATTATAATAAAAACAGTAGGTTAAATTCAAAACTTGAACATTCTAGAGTAAATTCAAAATAATAATAATAAATAAGGAATAATGTAAAATTGTTCAACCATCAAAATAATGTTACTACCTTAATCCAACCTGCAAATTAATGGCGGTGGCGATGAAGGTAGGAGACTGCGGTGGCAACGATGGTCTCGTAGTTGGAGAAAATACATAGATTCAACAACTGAAAGTAGGAGACGGAGGTGGCTAGGTGTCACACCTTGATCCAGGGCCTAGGAGTGTGACCAACAGTTGGTACCTGTTTTGTAAATATATCAGAGTAGAGGGTTCATTTTAGTGGAAGTCTTTAAATATTAAAATATTAATTTACATTATCAAAATTACTTGGTAATTAAATACCCGAGTTTCAATTTTACAAAACAGTGGTATTAATACAAGGATTTATACTATTCAAAAACGAGCCATCTCGAGCAATCTTCTATGACTTCAATCCTTGTATACCATCTATTGTCATCTAATTACCTGCAAGGGTGGGAAAAACACGTCAGCTATATGCTGGTGAAACGTTGACTCGATAAAACATTTATAACAGTCGTTAAATACAAACATAGTTTTCTGTTTCACAAACTCAGTAGGAATGCATGTCCATTCCCGTGATTTGTACCACTACCCTACACACACAATTCAAAGGTTCCTCGAGTACATAGCCCCTGTTCGGAGACAACCTTCCCCTAGGCTATGTAACCCTTATGGAGAACTGGTTATGACTGACTTGGTTTTGTATGCCAATTATCGGTTATGTTTGGATCCAGACACATGTGTATTCGGTCTGAGTTGCTTTTTATTATCTATTTTGTATTATAACAATTTTAGAGATTATATCTCATGCAAACATTTATCAGACTCTTTGTAATAAACAACCAGTCTTATTACAAGAGTAAAATCAGTTCAGACAGTCAAAGGTTAACATGTTCACCTTATATTATCAGTAGGTAATATCAAACTCCTTGGCTTCAGTATGCTATTAACCTATATATCATAATAGGTTTGCATAAGTAACTAGTTGGTATTATTCAGCAAACTTTTAAGTCTATTTCAGTTCAGCAGACTCGAGGTCTGATCGGCATACTTGAAGTCTGATTCAGTTCAGCAGACTCGAGGTCTGATCGGCAGACTCTTAGGTCTGACCTAACCTTAGTATAGTTATAGTCATTTTATGAAAATACTTTGGATTTACATATGACGTTTGGAATAGCACGCTTTGGCCTAATAAAGGATATCACGTTGGTAAACTTCTCCAGGTAAGCAAACGGGTCCCGCAGTTGATTGGGATGTATACGAATTGCTTTCCTTAGGCAAGAAGAGTCTACTAATGATACCCCCCCCCCCTTCCAGTTACTACGTGCCCGTCAAAATAATAGTTTTGGTAACATTATTTCATGTGGAAGCAACGTTTTTGCTTTATAACACATTACTTGGAAAATATTAACAGTTTAACGACTATACCCTTAACTTAGTTTTATCTATGTATTTAAAGTAACTAGTAAAGTAACTTAACCTTAATCCTACCTTAATCGGCTAGGCGGAACTTAAGAATTTAAGAAAACGGCAGCACTTCGGCTTGTGCTTCGTTTACCAGATCAACAGCTCGTTTAACAGCGTAACGACTCCTCGTTTCTTCGCAAAAACAGCCCTTGGCACCTCGGAACGTCCTTAGCACGAATCCCTAGGTTAAGTGTGTGAGAATGAGTGTGAAAATGGGATGAATGGGCTGACTTCGTAGCTGCCCTATTTATAGGCATACGCGAAGATGCAGCCTAAGGCAGTTCGTGATACGCGAAGATGCAGCCTAAGGCAGTTCGCGATACGCGAAGATGCATGTACGGCGCCACAATTTTGCATGTCAACCGGGTGCTGCCACGTGTCACCACGTCACTGGATAACGTTGAAATGTGTGCCAGCAACTTCGCGATACCCGAAGATGTTCTGCTTTGCATCTTCGCGATACACAAAGATGCATAAGTTTCAGAATTTCCATTTTCAATCCTTCTACTTCCAGAGTTGGTATTTTTAACCCTTTAACTTATAAAATTTACATTTTTGGCTCAAAACTAGATGAGGTATTTTCACGGTGTTACACTAGGTGGCGATGGCGGTATCGTAGGTGGCGATGACAGAGGTGGCAATGGAAGGGAGGAACGGCGGTTGGGATGAACGGAAATTTGGGTTTGTTATCTCTTTTGATGTTGAATGAAAAGAAAGAAAGAATAATAAAAAATGATCCAGTTAGTATTATTGGGGCGGGTAACCCGAAAGAGATATCATTTTTTGAAAATAGATTAAAAATTATAAGAGTTGATAAGATGTTGACAAGTAACACATAGGAATAATTATTTATTAGAATAGTAAGATAAGATGTTAACAAATGGTAACATTAACGAAACTAAATTATATATGTTAACAAATAGTAATTTTTGATGCACTTAAAATGATGAATATTCAACAACAATTTTCTTTTCCATCATCTATCAACAATTGCTTGTCATATTTTGTAAAGTAGTAATATTATGTGTCTGATATCATATAATATAATATGTGTCTAATAATAATTATTATTATAGAGTATTACTAAACTTTTTTTATGAAGAAAACAAACAATAGATAAATCATTTTCACAAACCGAAACAATAAGGGATAAAAATATTTGAAAGAAAAACTAAAGGGTTAAGTTAGTAATTCAAAAGTCTAACTGATTCTCTCTTTAGATTATACTCCGTTCGTATAAAACCCCAAATCTGGTAACCGCCATGTCAGCACATCTCCAGCGGCATATTATTATTCCGACAATCGCTTCTCGTCCATATAATTCGTTTCTCCCAGTAGATCGATTTGAGGTTTTGGCTCTAGCGCTATGGAGGCGGGGGACGGCGGAGATGTTGTCCATTGGGGGAGCGACAAGCGCACCGACGGAAGAGAAAGTGGACAGTGAAGTTGGATGAAAAATTTAATCCATTGATGAACAACAAAGCTTAGATTTAAAGGAGAGTAAAAATAAGAAAGAACTATATGTGTGTGAGAGAGAGTATGAAGAATTCTAGCTGAAAATTAAGTTTATAGAAAGAAGAGAGAGAATGTCAGAAGAGAGAGATGGACAAAAGAAAGAGTGTGTGAAGTGCATTCTCAAAGTACCTTTTTTACGATGTTTTAAAAACCGGTATTTTATTTTATTGGAGTAGACTATAAAATGGTATAACTGATTGAACTAGTTTGTGCCGGGAGGTTCAACCGGGTTATATAGTTTACCTTATAATTTTATATAAATGCAACTTTAACTAAAAAAAATTCAAAAAATTCATGATTCCAAATAAAATATCATTCAAAAGTTAATAAATATTCAAAAAACAATACAAAGGCACTTGATTTTCAAACAAACCTCTTTTATAAAAGGCGCACAATAGATTTATGTCACTGCAGTTTGTATGCATCGAGCTCACGATTGCTTAAATGATAAAATTCACTCCCATCGTCATTCTCATCAACAAACGTATAAGTACTTTCATTTCCTTTAATAATAAATAAAAAGTTTTAGTTACAAAAATTACATGAAATAAGTAACATATATAAAAAAAGGCATGAAACATAAAAAATTCTGGTGGGCTTTTAAGCCGGTTTACCGGTATAAACCAGTTTTCTATGAAAACCGGCCGGTTTGATGTTTAAAAAAACCGCCCAAATATACCGGGTACAAAATACCGGGTTGCTCAACAAAATATGGTTCAACCGGTTGAACCGACCGTTTAAACTGGTTTTTAAAACGCTGCTTATTTGTCCTCTTAACATTATTTTATTAAATGTGTCATTCAAAACATTTACTTTAAATCTGAACCATACATCAAGATTGATCAATGGCTAGAACATAGTCTTTAAGGTTTCTTCAAGTGGTAAGGGTTTTTAATATTTCCCTTCTCTACACACACACATAATATATATATATATATATATATATATATATATTTATATTTATGTATCATGGTCGGCTTGGAGAAAGCAAAAATATTTTTGGGCCGAAGGCGAAAATTTTTTTGGGCCATAAGTCAAAGGAGTATTTTGTTAAGTTTTAAACAATTTAATTTTGATATGTACTTACTTGTTTATGATTTAGGTTGTGAAAAAAACGTTTTTATAGAAATAAGATTAAACATGTCTCAAATGAGACTAGAACCCATTAGGGATATTACCCTTTTGCCAGTAGACCAAGCTAATGGTTATGTAATTGAGTTTAAACACTAAATATACATATTGTTTTAGTAAAAATACATATAATTTAAAAAAAAAATTCGGGCCTAACGGGGTGTCGGGCCTGTGGCCGTCAACCACCCGGCCATACCCTTAGGCCAGCCCTGATATGTATGTATGTATATACCTATATGTATGTATGTATGTATGTATGTATGTATGTATGTATATACAGAATATATATATACATACATATATATATATATGTATGTATGTATATATAGAATATATATATACATATATATGTATGTATATGTATGCATGTATGTATGAGTGTGTGTGTGTGTAACATGAAGGTTGGAAGAAGAAGATTATTTTGAACAAAGACAAAAATCTCGTCTCCTAAATATACATATTGTTTTAATAAAAATATATATAATTTAAAAAAAAAATTTCGGGCCTAACGGGGTGTCGGGCCTGTGACCGCCGACCACCCAGCCATACCCTTAGACTGGCCATGATATGTATGTATGTATATATGTATGTGTGTATATATATACAGAATATATATATATATATATATATATATATATATATATATATATGTATATATATATATATATGTATATGTATGCATGTATGTATGAGTGTGTGTGTGTGTAACATGAAGGTTGGAAGAAGAAGATTATTTTGAGCAAAGACAAAAATCTCGTCTTCTAAGAACAAATGTCTCTAAAATGTGTCTCACAAGACGAAATTTAAAAATCTATGTTTCCTAGAATTTGAAAATATGTACGGGCCAGGTAGGAAACATAATAAAACAATATTGGGAGACTGTATTTTAAGAAGAAAAGTTTAGAAAAATTTTGAACTTTTCCTTTAATATTTCAAAATAATTTGGACTTTACCTTCAACATTACTTTCAAGGCTATTTTGAGACTTCGCTCTAAAAAATGGCTATTTTAGAAATTTTCCCTTCTTATATAGTGTGACTTATATGGTAAATTATTTAGAAAATCTTCTATTACATGGTCACTTTTTATGTTATGATAAATTGATTTTCATGATAGTGCATGTCGCTTAATTAATACTCATAAATTAATATCTAACACAACCGAAAATCCCTGCTTAAAAACTAAACTAGTTATTGGCATGAATTTGTACAAATTGAGTTCTAAAAAGGGCAAGTTAGAATATGTGTAAAAGAAATGTCACTAAAAAGTTTGTGACGTGATTTTGTCAACGTAATCACATGTCTTAATATACCTACATTTTTTACACACGCTTTTGACATACATTTTTGACACACATTTGCGTATCATGGTTTTAGATGTTAAAAAAAAAATATTTTCGTAAAATTAGTAATTTTCACATCAAATGACAATTAACGTTTCATAATCTAAAATTATACATACATAGCAATATAATCCATCTCATACAATACAATTTACAAACATTTTGAAGCTAACAACATTTCATTAACTTTATATTTTTAACTCAAATTTATAAGCACGTGCATACATACACCCCTCAAGCAATGGACCGAGTCTTATGTCTAATTTTGAAGTCATCTGAAGAGATTCTAAATGGAAGGTCGAATTCTCTCTGACGAATTTAAGTGTACGACATTGCAGTCTTTTTAGCCCATCTTTAACATCCTCTCTCCTTCAAAACAAAGAGCTTTGAGACATCATAGAAAATGAATACTCTGTATTTCATCGAGGGTCTGCAGGAAAAAAGTGTTCAGGTTATGTTTATCTTTTCTGGGTTAAATGTGTCAAAATGTTCACGCACTTTACTCTTTTACATGATTGAACCACATGGTCCACATCTGCTGCTTCTGGAACTAGACTACATCCATGGTCCATAGACTCCCAATTATTCAACAAATAACAATTTTAATTTCAATTATGTATTTGTCAAGAACAAAGTGTTAGCTCAAAATATGTACCTTACTGAAGTAACGCATCAACAATAATTCCTTTACTGGACCACACATTCCATAGTAACATAGTGCATTCGATACAACCTGAAAACAAGAATCGAACAAGTCAGAAGATTTATCATAAGTCTGATAAGGTATTGGAATGAAAGTATGAAATGGTATTGAGAAAAAACCTACCTTATTACATAACCATTCCGACAAGAAGTTGTTTTGTAATGAGATGTACACAGTAAGCAACTTACAGCACATTACTGCACCTAGTCAAACAACAATTTACAGATCTATTAAACTCCTTCCAAACTAAAAAGAAAATAAAATTCATAGAAAGTTATATAACACGAGTACCCAAATAGTCAAGAAAATCAGCAACCTGATCAGGTAAGCCATCAGCATGACGCCTGATCATCATGTGAGCATGTGGCATTAGAGCATCTCCCCGCTGCAGACAAAACAAATTTAGTGTGCGAGTGTGTGGGAGTCAATGAACATGTCATCAAACTTATCTTCTTATTATATGTAGGGGTCTAAACAAGCCGAGTAGAGCCCGAGCTCTGATAGGCTCGAGCGCTGTTTATAAAACTTGAGCTTGGCTCGACTTGTTTATTATTTATTAATCATTTACCTACATCTATACTTATTTTGTTTTTATCATTTAATTTATATATATACACACACACATCCCTATAGGGTTAGTATCAATTAGGAACTCCTAGTTTTATTGAGAACTTTAAGAACTCATTTTAACCAATCATATCATTTTAATCATTATTTACTTTTCATTTAGTTGATGGGTATTAATGTAAATTAATAATGTTCATATAATCCCATTATTTTCAAATCTCCCTAGTTATCTGATTAACTTCCTATTTTCTCTCCATCCATCCGATCTTCAGACTTATATTCTAATTTTTACATAAATAGGGGTTTGATCAAATACAAACAAAAATATTGTACAAAACGTACGAACTGAAGGATTTGCAAATTTTTGGCGGTGGCATTTTTGTAATTAAATGGTTTTTTCTTTTTCATCCTCCTGCTTCAAACATATTAATCAATTAAAGCATTCAAGACAATAGATCAAATATAAATTACGTAACCGATCAGTTGTAAATACCAAATCAATCGGTCAACTGTAAATACATAATCAATCTATCGATTAAAGAATCAATTTCATGAACAAAAGTTCACTACAGAGACAAATTGATGCTTGCAAATTGTACTAATCCGTCAATAGAAACTTGTGAGTTGAACTAATTGAGCAACTAAAGCTTTTTGCAAATGAAATTGATTGATGATTTGAAGCTTGTAACTGAGATTTTTTAAAACAACAAAAAATTCAAAAAACAGAGTATAATAGTTGTTGGTTATTACACTTCAAATGTTTTCAAATGATATATACAGTAATTATTTCTTACACAGAGTAATTATATAATTGGTTATTATAACCTAAACATATAACTAGAGTTTGTCATAAGTAGAGTAATTATGTTACTGGTATTTTGAGTAAACATAACATTAGAGTAATATTCAATTTTAAGTAGCGTAATTTTATATTATAAATATAGTAATTTTCAAAATCAAGTAGTATAATTTTATTACAAATAGAGTAATTTTCAATTTTAAATAGTGTAATTTTATATTATAAGTAGAGTAATTTCCAATTTTAAGTAATGTTTATAACAAGTAGAGTAATAAACTAAGTAGAGTAATTATGTTACTGGTATTGTGAGTAAACATAACACTTAAGTAATTTTCAATTTTAAGTAGCGTAATTTTATATTATAAGTATAGTAATTTTCATTATCAAGTAGTGTAATTTTATTAAAGATAGAGTAATTTTCAATTTCAAGTAGTGTAATTTTATATTTTATAAGTAGAGTAATTTTCAATTTCAAGTAATGTAATTTTATATTACAAGTAGAGTAATAAACATTTATAAGTAGAGTAATTTATGAAACAGAGGTTTCTATTGTTACCTTAATGGTTCGTTCGTCAATTCTAAATTAGTTTGTGGTAATTGTTTGATTTTATAATTACTATAGTTATATAAAGAATTACTCTATCAGAGAGTAATTATCATTATCTTCTTCTGCACCTGAACATCATTTAAAAACCCTAAAACTTCTGAAACTTTAAGCGACTGGTTAGATCATCATGTGAGTTCAATTGAACGATCGCAAAACTTAAATTGAGGTGTGCGACTCATGGTGCTGGTTCTAAAATCAATTTAATTTGATGATTTCGGTTCTAAAATCAAACTAGTTTGATGAAGATGCCGGACAATTTTGATGCAGTTTGGGAAACAATTTGATGGAAGTGATCAAATTTGATGAAGATGTCGATCGATTGTATTTGTGAAGGTGAAGAATCAATTTACTGTTATTTACAATTATGTCATCTCCCAAATTTCAGTTTTTGTTCAATGCACATGTTTAGTACAAGTTTTCACTTTGTATGATAACACACTCCCTTACATAAATATTGAGTTGTTATTTTTTTGGTGTTAGATTTTCCAACCCAGAATTAATTATCATTGGAAGGCAAAAAAAAAAAATATCTAAGATCAACATGAAAAGTATATTTTAGTCAATTCATATTTAATTTTTTATTTATCAATTTTCTTTCCCGTCATCAAAACTTTACCTTTTCTGCTTTTGGGGCTATGCACGAAGAATATTTTTGGGTTATTGTAAATTTAAATTATTTTTATTTACCAATATGTAATAGTTCTTTGCATTTGTAATCTTTCTTTCGTTTATATGTATAAATTTATACATCAAATGCTTAAGTTAAATAGTTACGTGTTCAAAATATTTTTTACATAATGTAACTGAAAAGTTTTATATATATGTAAAATTTATATACGTGCATGTGACCTATTTACAAACTATATATAATGTTTACATACATGTAATTTAGTTATTATTTGTACATGTCTAATTGTGTACGTTGATGATTTATTTGTGTAATTGACCTATTTACACATGTTCAATTGGCATATTTACATGTGACCTATTTATATATATGTATATATTTACATATATGTAAATTATCTATTTACATATACGTAAACGTATTAAGATATAATAATTTTTGTTTTATATATATGTTTGGTAAAAAATAAACATGAACATGTATGTACCTATAGTGATATATTATTTAGCATGTAATTTAAATTAAACATGTAAATTTGTTAACACTGTAATGTTTATGAAACATACATTATTAGACAAGGATTAAATAAAAGTTTGATAATTTCCTTAATATCGATAATATTTTCTTCTTGCAACAAAACACAAAAATATTCCAAAAAAGAAATTTTATTATCCAATGATAAATTCCAAAAAGAAAGAAAGAAAAAATAAAAGAAAAAACAACAAAGAGATCACGTGCATATTATCAGTAAAAATTGGATTGAATGTAAGAAGTGATTATCAGAGTAGATAATTTTAAAAACCAAATCATACGTTCTTACCATTTTACCCTTTCTTTCCCGTATTTTTTCAATTAAATATCCCATAAATTACAATGATACCCTAGTTTAATCACATCCATTGATTATTAAGATCAAAGGCTACCATTAGTTCTTAGAGTTCTTAAAGGATACTAACCCCACATCCCTATATACATACATATATATCTTATCTTATCTTATTATACAAATAAAAGAAAATACTGGTTGCCACATGTCAGTCCCATATTGATTCTTGACCATTTTTTCCCTCCTAAATTATAATCTCTGATCTCCTTAATTCTAGATATTTATAGTGATGATATTAATGCTTGATAATTAAGATTGTTATTTATTTTTTAAGGCATTATTAAAAAAACAAATATAAAGGGTTTTAAAATTTTACATATCATACACCAATTGAATAAAACAATATTTGGGAACTACTACTAATAGTCAACCACAAAACTTAATTAAATTGATAAAAACTCCGTCTATTGTGTTTAATTATACGCATATATAAAGTAATCAGAACAATTAACTGAGTAGAAATGTAAATAAACAAGAAAAAAGTTTAAATTCTTCATTTTTTATTACATTTTGTTTACAAATATATAAGATACTTCATTATAGAAAAATTTCCAATGTTTGTTCTAAAATGAGCTTAAAATTGTATCAAAAGTAAGAGATTTTTTGAAACACACTGATTTCTTTCTTGTCAATAAATTTGCATTTTCGCCTAAGTAAAAAAAATAAAGAAACTTATCTAAATCAAAAACACAACAAAATTTCCTATAATTATTGGGTGATTTCAATATCTTTTTTAATGAAGAAGAATATTTGTAACTTAATAATGAAACTAATTTATTAAAGAAAAAATCATCTTGATGAAGAATTTGATTTGTTGTCGTTGGTGGGTGATTTTGTAGGTTTGCTTAAATTATTTGTAAATCAATCAAAATAAATTTATAAATCATGCTTGAAATTTGAGTTCATACCAAAATTATCTACCAATCAACATTAGTAGATAATTATTGGGTGATTTATCTAAATCAAAAACACAACAAAATTTCCTATAATTATTGGGTGATTTCAATATCTTTTTTAATGAAGAAGAATATTTGTAACTTAATAATGAAACTAATTTATTAAAGAAAAAATCATCTTGATGAAGAATTTGATTTGTTGTCGTTGGTGGGTGATTTTGTAGGTTTGCTTAAATTATTTGTAAATCAATCAAAATAAATTTATAAATCATGCTTGAAATTTGAGTTCATACCAAAATTATCTACCAATCAACATTAGTTAACTTCAATCAATGATTTCATCCCTGATTCTATGCAAATTCCAGATCCGGATACATTACATCCATACATCTATTTAACACAATCCATATTCATTTGTTCATCTTCACAAATAAGTTATAAAAAAATTTTATGTAAGAGATTTTCTTGAATTTATAAATTTTATATTTTACACTTATCTATATATTAGATTTATCTTTTATTTTTAATTAATGTTGTTTCTTTCTTTCAAATAATTCATCTTATTAATTTTAAAATTTGAAAGATCCCGTGTATTACTCGGGTTCTAAAACTAGTACATATATATATATATATATGCACCATTACTTATTTTAAACATTATTTTATATATAATTATAATTATTATAACTTTATATACTTAATATACTAAATAAAAACTAATACAAATAATAGATTCATTTAGGCTCGGGAGCCGGCTTGAGCTTGGGCTTGTTTATTAAAAAGCCTATTCGTACGCTCGAGCTTGGGCTTATTTAAGCTCAGCTCAATTCGAGCTTTTAACGAGCCGAACTCAAGTAACTCACGAATCACGAGCAGCTTGGCTTGCTCCCACCCCTAATTATATGTCATTCTCATTTGTCCATTTGATAAATTACAAATTAGAAAATGAGGCATTAATAAGAATCTAATAAGCACATAAATGCGGTCTCTCATAAAAAGATAAAGAGTAAAGTGTCAAAATCGTGCCTAAGGTTTGGTTAATTATGTGATTTTCATTCAAATAGTTTATTTTGTGCAACTGGACCATCGAGGTTTCCAACTTCTTGCCAATTACGTCCAATTTACTAACGCCGTTAATTCTGATTGTTAATTGAGGGGCAATTTCTGTTTTTTTACTAATTTATCATTTTATTAATTCTTTAAATCATATTTGATAACTTCTACAAATTCTGACAACACCCACCACCACCACAGCCGCCCACAACCCCCCATCTCGCCTATAACCTAAATCGGTAACACTACACTACCACCATTGTTGGTTTCTTCACAATGAAAGGCCATTTAAAAACAAGAAATTATAAGGTAAACGAGGAAGAGTCAGTATGAGGGAAACAAGAATCAACTCGAGAAGATTCCGAAAATGGTAAAAGGTGGCTCAAAGAACCCCATCTCCGGCGACCCCGTTCTTTGTTTTAATTATCTCTGCAACCAAATCGAACAACTTTCATCAACAAATTGAACTCAAAATTGCAATCAAATCACAACGGTTTTACCGATCTACAGTGTTGCCCCCTTTTTACCATGTATACCATCAAACTCTCTCCTTCTCAAAAGTATAACAGCCTACAACCGTTAGATGACTGATTCTACCTGAAAGATCGAAGGACTAGTTGAAACACACGTGGGATTGGAGAACACGTCTTCAAATGGTCATGGCAGCTAGGGTTCCCGGAATTATAGGGGTTTTTAGTTATTTTTCACTTCTATATAGTGGGGCTATTGAGAACGTTTTAGGGACACATTCTTTGCACTCACAACACTTACATTTGTACTTAGCTTTCGTTTTCAATCAGTTCTTGAGATGTAACCTACTTTTTACATTAATAAATTGAGGCAGTGGATTGTTTTCCCCTCTCGAGGTTTTTTCTGAAGATCCTCACCAAGATCCTAGGCTTTTCCTTGCTATATCGTTATGTTCACATTTACTTTTACCGCACTTACTTACCTTATCATTGAGAAACACACTACTTCACTTAACAAAATTGTTCAATTATTGCTTCGGTGATTTTTGACCAAAACAGATTGGTTAGGCCAAAATAATTTTGATTTGGTAATTAGTATAGAACATAAGTACTGGCGTTTGGCTTTGTTTGACTTTAAAAAGTCAAAGTTGGATGTTTGATGCACATAAAGGATTTGTTATGTTCATTAGCGGGTCAAAAACATAAAATAGTGCAAAAACTTTACTGTTGAATTTGAGTCACAGACTTCTAAGCTTATGATTTTGGTTATCCATTAACCGACCACTCATCTATTGTTACATATTTGAGCGAATTAAAGCCTCCCAAACTCATCCATGTACACCCCTGCTTCTCTTAGTTGTACTATATTCTTTCACGATGGTTGTTTTAGGTTAGTTTTAGTGATCAATAAAATCATTTATTTGGAATTTTTTTAAATGGGAAAAATATCTAGAGATAAAATGGTTTTTAGGAGAGAGAAAAGGTGGTGATAGTTTGTAGGATATCCGCCATTTGAAATTGCGGATCTCCAATTAAATATAGGCCTTTTCAGTTTTTGTCTGGTGAGGTGGCCAGACACTTGTGTTCCGCCATTTGAAACGACGGATCTTGTATATTTTATTCGTGTTCAGCCATTTTAAATGGCGGATGTCAGTTTATAGTTGACCGGCGGTATACCTGGCTTACCCCTATATGTCAAAAGTTTTTTTCATAGACATCCGCCATTTGAAATGCCAGATGTCAGACATCTGGCATTTCAAATGGCAGATGTGAACAGTGCCATGTACCTTCCTGACCACTGATTGACAAGTTTCTTTGTATTTTATTATATTTGCCAGGCATCCGCCATTGCGGATGTGAATAGTGATTTGGTACTTGATTTGATAACTCTTCTTTATCTTTTTTATATATTTTCTTAATTTTATTTTACTTTTTTTTTAAAATACGTTGTGTAAAAGATAATAATGTAATTAACAAGAATAATTTTAAATTCCTCACTTATGGCCTAGTGATAGGAGGCATGGGTTCTCCAGTGAAGACTCAAGTTCGAATCTCACCAGTGTCACTTTTGAGTGGATATTGGCAATGAAGGATTTGAGCCAGGCCTTATTCAAAGGTTGTCAGTTCAAACTCTGAGCCCACCCGGGTTTTCAGCCCACCGTGTGTTATGCCATAGAGTTCTGCTCTTGTGGCAGCACAACGATTGTCAAGTGGCAGTCGGCGGTATGGTTTCCCGGAGGAACGCCCAAGCCAGACTCTGAAGCCAACGTGGGCCCGGTTAAGACAACATAGTCTGGCCAGAGTGGGGCATCGGGGCTCTCCAAGGTAGCCTAAATACAAGAAAGTCGTCGTTCTAAAAACAACTGTATATTCTTTTAAGATGTACATATTAATATTTACGAGAGGCAACTAATAATATTAGATTATACGTTAGCTTTGCTACATATTAGATTAAAACTGGATATTTAATGTTATTTTTGTAGTTTTTAGAATATACGTACAATAATAAAATTTTCAATTATTTTGTTATAGAACCTTTTAAACTTCTAGTCTTTTTTTTATGGTGGCTTTAAACAATCATTTTAGTTACTTTACGAAATAACTGTCCAAGAATGTAAGGTAAATGTCATTCCCAGCCATAAATGGCGGAACTCGGTACTTTTAAAAACCAAATCCCAAAAAGAACATTGCGACACAACTTGTTTGTCCATTTCAAATGGCGGAACTCGGTATTTTAAAAAACCAAATCCCAAAAAAAATGGGTGAACCCAAAAAAAATATGGCTAATCATATTACCACCCCATAAAAATAGGAATGACATTTACCTTACATTCTTGGACAGTTGTTTCGTAAAGTAACTAAAATATTGTTTAAAGTCACCATAAAAAAAGACTAGAAGTTTTAGAAGGTTCAAACAAAAAAATTGAAAATTTTATTATTGTTCGTATATTCTAAAAACAACAAAAGTAACATTAAATATCCCGTTTTAATCTAATATGTAGCAAAGCTAACGTATAATCTAATATTATTAGTTGCCTTTTGTAAATATTAATATGCATATCTTAAAAGAACATTCAGTTACCTAACATCTAAAATTATTCTTGTTAATTACATTATCTTTTAAACAACATATTTTAAAAAGAGTAAAATAAAATATATAAAAAAGATAAAGAAGAGTTGTCAAATCAAGTATAAAATCACTATTCACATTCATCATTTGAAATGACGGATGTTTGGCAAATATAATAAAATACAAAGAAACTTGTCAATCAGTGGTCAGAAAGGTACATGGTATTGTTCACATCTGTCATTTGAAATGACGGATGTCAAGATGACATCTGCCATTTTAAATGGCGGATGTTTATGAAAAAAACATTTGACATATAGGGGTAAGGTAGGTGTGTCGCCGGTCAACTATAAACTAACATCCGTCATTTAAAATGACGGAACACGAATAAAATATATAAGATCCGCCATTTCAAATGGCAGAACACAAGTGTCTGGCCATCTCACCAGACAAAAACTGATAAGGCCTATATTTGATTGGAGATCCGTCATTTCAAATGGTGGATCTCCTAAAACCATCATCAACTTTTCTCTCTCCTAAAAACCATTTTATCCCTAAATATTTTCCTGTTTTAAAAAAAAATTCCATTTATTTGGTACCCATGTTGATGCTGGATATACAATATACAAGTTTCCTATGTACATTTTAAACCCACGTGCTTTTCCACTCAAACTCCACGGTCCACGTAATTTAAGAACTAAAACAAGATACTGTAAAAATATTAACTTTATTCGCTAAAATATTGTCTCTAAGAGCATTCCTAGCCCGTTTCCTATCCTATATCCATATATATCATATAATTACACTAAAAAACACTGTATTTTTTCTCTCATGTTTAATTAAATAATATTTTTTATACCTTTATCATTATATTTTCTCTCTCTTTCACTCACAAATACTTTATGAAAATATTAAAAAATTATACAGTATCTATAGTAAAACCTCAAATTTAACTTTTCCCTATAAATTTTCTGTCTCCTCTACTTACAACCACTCATAACCATACCATATAATTTATAAATCCTTCTCACATAATTTTAGGAAACAGATTGAGAATGCTCTATCAAGACTTTCCCCTTTTGTAAGCTTTTATAATTTGTTTGAAAAACCTTTTAGAAATATTCAAGTAAGAAATGTTTTGTTTGAAAATACTTTTAGAAATAATTATATTAGATTTCATAAATATGATAAAACTAGTGTCTATTTCTGAAATTATAGAAGTTATGAAAACGTAATATAGCGACATGGAAATGCAATTATGCAAGTTCATGGCTGCTTATCAACTTTTTGGCATCGACCCTTTTTTATACTCGCTTTGTTATAATATAACAATGACTAACACATGATTAATGTTATTTCTTAAGAGCTTTTAGAAGAATTATAAGAGAAGTAGAGAAAGATTATATATCTTTGAAAGAGTATATATGATGGTGCATCTTTTCCATTACATTAGTGTGGTATTTATACTACAAAAGGAGTAGACAAAAATTACTATTAAGGAGACACTAGGTAAGTAAGATTAATCTAGGTTTTGAAAATGCATGCATCCATTTATTGTAAATTTGACCCAATTATTACAACACTCCCCCTTGGATGATGCATTTTCAAACTTGGAGTCTAATGTTGAAGTACTGCCTCATTAAAAACCTTGCCAAAGAAAACCCAGTAGGAAAAAACTTTAGCTAAGGGAAAAAGAGTGCAGTATATAGCTCCCCCTCAAGTTGTAGCTTGTTACATTGTCCGTACATGTCGCATGCCAATATCATGAATATGTTTCCTGAAAGTCGCTGTAGGGAGTGCCTTTGTGAACAGATCTGCTGAATTATTGCTAGATTGGACATATCTTATTTCAACTTGTTTATCTTTGATAAGGTTTTGAGTATATGAGAAAAATCTTGGAGGTATATGTTTTGTTCTGTCAGTTTTGATATACCCTTCTTTCATTTGTGAGACACAGCCTGAATTGTCTTCACAGGTTGGAGTTGGACTTGCATCTTTCTCTAGTCCACAAGAGGTTACTATGAGTTGTGTCATAGATCTTAACCAAACACACTCTCTAGAAGCTTCATGTAGTGCAATGACTTCAACATGATTTGAGGACGTAGCAACAAGTGTTTGTTTTTGAGAGCGCCATGAAATTGCAGTTCCTTCATTCTTAAACACGTATCCAGTTTGAGATTTTGCCTTATGGGGATCTGATAAATAACCTGCATCTGCATAACCAACTAAACCTTCTTTTGAGTCATTAGAATAAAATAAACCTAAATCGATAATTCCTTTTAAGATACCGAAAAATATGTTTAATGCCATTCCAATGTCTTTTAGTAGGGGATGAACTGAATCTTGCCAACAAATTTACTACAAAAGAAATGTCAGGTCTCGTACAGTTAGTAAGATACATAAGCGCTCCAATTGCACTGAGGTATGGTACTTCTGGACCAAGAACCTCCTCATTTTCTTCATAAGGACGGAAGTGATCATTGTTGAGATTGAGTGATCTAACAACCATTGGGGTACTTAAAGGATTTGCCTTGTCCATATTGAAACGTTTTAAGAGTTTTTCAGAATAATTCGACAAGTGGACAAGTATTCCATTATTCATATGCTCAATCTGCAAACCAAGAAATATTTGGTTTTTCCAAGGTCTTTCATTCAAATTCTTTCTTTAAATGAATGATCGTTTCATGGATTTCGTTATGCATCCCAGTTATATTTAGATCATCAACATATACGGCTATGATCACAAATCATGATGTTGTCTTCTTAATAAAAATACATGGACAAATAAGATTATTTGTATAGCCTTTGCTTATAAGATAATCACTCAGACGATTGTACCACATTCTTCCAGATTGTTTCAACCCATATAAAGATCTTTGCAATTTGATTGAACACATTTCTTTAGGCTTTGAGCTTAATGCTTTAGGCATTTCAAATCCTTCTGGAATTTTCATATAGATGTCACTATTGAGTGATCCATATAAGTAAGCTGTAACAACATCCATAAGACGCATTTCTAATTTTTTAGAAACTGCCATGCTGATTAAATATCTAAACGTAATAGCATCCATAACAGGGGAATACGTTTCTTCATAGTCAATTCCTGGCCTTTGAGAAAAACCTTGAGCTACAAGTCTAGCTTTATATCTTGTAACTTCATTTTTCTCATTACGTTTTCTCACAAAAACCCATTTATATCCTACAGGCTTTATTGACTTTGGTGTTATGACAATAGGTTCAAAAACCTTTCGATTGTTTAGTGAATTTAATTCAGCCTGCATGGTATCTTTCCATTTGTTCCAATCTTGTCGACTTTGACAATCATCTACAGATTTTGGTTCAGGATCATCATTTTCTTCCATGATATCACTTGCTACGGAATAAGAAAATATATCATCAATATTTTCCATTTCATCTCGATCCCACATTACATGTGTTTGACCATAGTTGATTGACAACTCTTTGTTGGAATCATTTATTTCTTCCTGAGGGAAGGTTATATCATTTACCTCTTTTTGAGGGAAGGTTTTGCCATTTTCTCTTTCTTTATGGTCAGTATCCTTATCTTTTCCAGAATCTTTTCTTTTTCGAGGATTTTTATCCTTTGAACCAATTGGCCTCCCACGTTTTAAACGTTTTTGGGATTCATGAGGTGTATTATCATGGTTTTGCTTTCTTGGAATCTCAACTCGAGCTGGAGCATTAGCAGCTGGTATATGAGATTTAGTGACCCTGTTTGTATCAGTAAATGCATCAGGTAACTGATTTGAAATTTCTTGTAGATGTATTATCTTTTGAACTTCTTTCTCACTTTGTTTTGACCTTGGGTCTAGGTGTAACAATGATGGCACACACCATGATATATCACTTTCTTGTTTTTTCATTTCTCCCCTAATGCCGGGAATATTGCCTCGTTAAAATGTCAATCAGTAAAACGTGCTGTAAATACATCACCTGTTAAAGGTTCAAGATATCTTATGATGGAAGGTGTTTCATATCCAACATATATTCCCAACCTTCTTTGAGGACCCATTTTTGTGTGTTATGGTGGTGCAATAAGAACATACACAGAACACCCAAAAATTCTATGGTGGGAAATATTTGGCTTATTGCCGGAAACAAGTTGTATGGGAGAGTATTTATGATTTGCACTTGGTCTCACACGAATTAATGATCTAGCATGCAGAACTGTGTGACCCCAAATAGAAACAAGGATTTCTGTCCTCATTATTAATGGTCTAGCTATCAGTTGTAGGCGTTTGATCAACGACTCAGCTAAACCATTTTGAGTGTGCACTTGAGTAACTGGGTGTTCAACAACAATCCCCACAGACATGCAATAATTATCGAAAGAATGCGATGTAAATTCTCCCGCATTATCGAGCCTTACTCTTTTAATGGTATAATCGGGAAAATGTGCATGTAATATGATAATTTGAGCAAGAAATTTTACAAAAGCGGCATTACGAGTCGATAATAAAGAGACATAAGACCATTTGCTGGATGCGTCTATTAAGACCATGAAGTATCTAAATGGTCCACATGGTGGATGAATTGGCCCACATATGTCACCTTGAATTCTTTCAAGAAACATTGGTGACTCTTTATCAACTTTTAATGGCGAAGGTCTTGTAATTAATTTCCCAAGAGAACAAGATGTGCATTGAGGCATTTTATCTATTTTGTGGATCTTTTGATCTTTCAATGGACGCCCATGTGTATTTTCAATGATCCTTTTTCATCATTGTGGATCCTGGATGGCCTAGTCTGTCATGCCATAAGTTTACAATACCAGAATCACAACAGTTTTCTTTGACTGCCATATGTGCTTGAGGCACATTTATATATGTATAATGCAAACCAGAATGAAGCATTGGTAGCCTTTCTAATATATGACTTCTCTTTACAATATGTAAATATTTTTCATTATCAACAGTCCTCGACTGGGTATCATATCCATTATGATATATATTCTTGAAACTCAACAAATTTCTGGTTGATTTTGGAGAAAATAGAGCATTTTCTACTAAAAGCTTTGTACCATTCGGTAATTCTAAATTAGCTTTTCCCACTCCTTCTATTATGTCAGAAGGACCTGATATTGTGTTAATATTTCCCTTTATTGGTTTTAATTCACGAAAATATTTCTGAGATTTTAAGATAGTATGTGTAGCACCACTATCCGCTGCATAAATCAGCAACATTTGATAGATCTTTTGCTCCAATGAAATTCATTTTAATCTTCAAATATAAAGGAAAAACAATAAGTGCATATATTATACATTCCTAAATTTATTACAACAGACTTTTATTTTTGCATGAAAGGAAAAGTAATTAAACATAGTTAAGACATAAACATGAAAGGAAATACATAATTATCATTATGATTTTACAATATCACTTTCAGGGGTTCAAATTCATTAATAAAATCTGAGACATTCAATTCAATATCGGCATCATCAATTTTGTCGATATGATTCACTTCCTTTTCCTTTCCTCTCAGAGATGTTTGATATAATTCACATAGATGTGAAGGTGTTCGACAAGTCTTTGCCCAATGATTAGTACTTCCACATCTGAAACATGAGCCTCCATCATTCTAGGACGTACCAGCATCATTTTTAAACTTGTTTTGCTGGTTAGCGTGGTAATTATTAGCTCTTTGGATACGACCACGACCGCGATCGTGTCCACGTCCACGATTATTATTCCATTTAAACAAGTGGTTGCGACCACTAAAATGGGTTTTATTGAAATAGTTTCGGCCACGCCACGGCCTTGTTCCCATTTACGTCCAGAATTCTTATGATCATTATTATAAGCAATATTTGCTTCTGGTATGGCTAATGAACCCGTGGGACGAGCTTGATGGTTTTTCATTAATAACTCATTATTTTGCTCTGCTATGATGAGATTTGTATTCAGATCAGAGTATGTTTGAAAATTATGCAACCGTAATTGTTGTTGCAAAATTATATTTGATGCATGAAAAGTAGAGTAAGTTTTTTCTAACTTATCTGTCTCGGGCATAATTTGTCCACAATATTCAAGCCTTGAACATATATTTAATAGAGCAGATGTGTAATCATTCACTTTTTTTAAAATCTTGGAACCTTAGATTATTCCATTCAGCTCTAGCTGTAGGGAGTAATGAATCCCTTTGATGATCAAATCTGCTTTTTAATTCTTTCCATAAAAAACTTGGATTATCATGATTAAAATACTCCAAATGAAGTATTTCATCGATGTGTTTATGAATAAAGACATCAGCTTTTGCTCTATTGTGGTCATCCAATGGGTTGTTTTCATTAATTGCTTCTAACACACCCATTGATTTGAGGTGTCTTTTGATATTTGCTGTCCATGGCATATAATTATCTCCAGAACTTTTGAGAGCCAAAAATTCAAGCTTTGCAATATTCGTCATTTTATTACTAAACACAAATTAGATAAATATTAGGATTACATACTTATTAAAATTGAAAGAAGATACAAAGGTAGAGCAATAAGTAGATAAAGGAAAAAGAAAAAACCAAACTCCTTAGGTGGGAGATTACAAATTAAGAACAATAAGATTATCATCATTACGGTGGCTAACATCAAAACTGGGTGAAGCATCTTTCAAAAATATTATCTTGGGTATTCCTGAGAAGAATAGTTTTGTATTTATGAAAAAATTGAGATTGATAATTGATTATTTGTAGTGAAAAAATTATAACCGTTTTATAACGGCTATATGACCGTTTCATCAACGGTTACATACATACATATACATATATTATTTTGTAAGTAATAGAATAAATGAGATATAACTAATAATCTATTAAACAAGATGTAAGATTAGTATGCAGAATAATGAATTTGTTTATGGTACATAAAGAATCATTAGTACATGAATTAAATTTAGTGTGTATAATAAAAGTTATAGAGATAGTAAGTAAATGTTAGAGAGTTATTAGTACATGAATAAGATGTCTTTTATATTTGTTTTGTTTTATCATTATAGATATCTTTTTAATTATTATTAATGATATGTTTACCTTGTTTATGATTGACGTCTTCTTAATTGGTTGATCTTCTTGATTAAGCCACAAGCGATTCGTGCTGATAACGTGTTATAATATAACAACGACTAACACATGATTAATGCTATTTCTTAAGAGCTTTTAGAAGAATTATAAGAGAAGTAGAGAAAGATTATATATCTTTGAAAGAGTATATATGATGGTGCATCTTTTCCATTACATTAGTGTGGTATTTATACTACAAAAGGAGTAGACAAAAATTACTATTAAGGAGACAACTAGGTAAGTAAAATTAATCTAGGCTTTGAAAATGCATGCATCCATTTATTGTAAATTTGACCCAATTATTACAACACACTTTAGTTTTTTCTTTTATTATTATTATTATATACCTTTTTTTCATGTAACAAAATTATAGTATCATTTTCTTTAATTAATACTTTTATCCCATGTTTTTTTAGAACGGCGACTTTCTTATATTTTAGGCTACCGCACTGTCCAAATTTGGAGAGCCCCGATGCCCCACTCTTGCCAGACTATGTTGTCTTAACTGGGCCCACGCTGGCTTCAGAGTTTGGCTTGGGCGTTCCCCCGAGAAACCATACCGCCGACTGTCACTTGACAGCCGTTGTGCCACCACAAGAGCAGAACTCTCTGGCGTAACACACGGTGGGACGAAAACCCGGGTGGGCTCAGGATTCGAACTGACAATCTTTGCACAAGGCCTAACTTAAATCTTTCATTGCCAATATCCACCCAAATATGACACAAGTAAGATTCGAACTTGAGTCTCTACTGAAGAACCCAGACCTCTTACCATTAGACCACAATTGGAGGATACTTTTATCCCATGTTGATTACTTCTGTTTATCAAATTTGCAAATTTTACATTTGTTTAAATGCATTCTTTAAAAGATTTTATTATATTCTATATAAATAAAAGAATAAAGCTTGAGTTGACAATTATTCACTAATTCATTACTATTTTTCTATTAATTGTTGAAGTCTTAGGATAATTTGAGAATAATTATTTATAGTTACTTGCTTAGTTAGACGATTATAATATTTTTAATCTTACAATACTAAAAAAAAAATGTTGAATCTTAGGTGTCAAGCTCATGTTTCACCTAATTCCTAATATTTTATCTCATTCATTCTAGCTATTCATGGGTCATGGGTCAAAACCATTTTATCAAATGGGTTATAACATAGTGTTGATTATATTCATTATTGAATCAAGTGTCATTTTTATACTTAAAGTTTGACCAACTACACAACTTTATTACTTTTTTTAAAATTTCTTGCAAATCAACACTTGGTGTTTCCAAAATAATGCTATTTTAGTACTTTTCGTTAACCATGTTTGTTTTTTCCATTAAGTCTACATTAAATTAATTCACAACTCTTTTGAGAATTACAACAAAATAACAGACCTTATTTATTTTTATCATTTGACAAAACCTGTGTAATACACGGGTTCAAAAGCTAATTTGATAATATATAAATGTGATTAATAAAAGATGGTAAAATTAAGGTATATTCGTTTTAAAAATTAAACTAGCCGAGGACTCGGCATGCATGCTGAGATTGTTTCACTTTAAGTTTACTCAAGTTAATTCGAAACTAAAATATAAAAACCTAAATACATATTAAAAAAATATGATAACATATAAAAGCAAAAATAAACTTGAGAACAAATAAACATGTTGACCTTTTAATTATAGATATATTGTATTTATAGAAAGCATGCTTATATATATTTTCTCCTTTAGAGAGTGTAATTACATCAAACAAATAAAATATTAAAAAGGTAAAAAAAACTGCATTTACTTTTGTGCAGGGTGGTTACTATCACATGAATTCCTTTTAACGACAAAGTAAAAAAAATAAAAACCTAAATACACATAAAAAACATGATAACATATAAAAACAAAAATAAAACTTGAGAACAAATAAGCATGTTGACCTTCTATTTAATAGATATATAGTATTTATAGAAAGCATGCATATATATTTTTTCCCTTAGAAAGTAATTACATCAAACTAGAAAAACATTAAAAGGGTAAAAAACTGCATTTGCTTTTGTATAGGGTGGTCACTATCACATGAATTCATTTTAACGAAAAAGCAAAAAAATAAAAACCTAAATAGATATAAAAAAACATGATAACATATAAAAACAAAAATAAAACTTAAGAACAAATAAACATTTTGACCTTTTATATAATAGACATATAGTATTTATAGAAAGCATGAATATATATTTTCTCCCTTGGAAACTGTAATTACATCATACTAGAAAAACATTAAAAAGATAAAAAACTGCATTTGCTTTTGTGCAGGGTGGTCACTATCACATGAATTCCTTTTAACAAAACGCAAAAAAATAAAAACCTAAATACATATAAATAAACATGGTAACATATAAAAACAAAAATTAAACTTGAGAACAAATAAAGACCTTTTATTTAATAGATATATAGTATTTATAAAGCATGCATATATATTTTCTCCCTTAGAAAGTGTAATTACATCAAACCGGAAAACATTAAAAAGGTAAAAAACTGCATTTGCTTTTGTGCAGGGTGGTCACTATCACATGAATTCCTTTTCACGACAAAGCAAAAAATAAAAACCTAAATAGATATAAAAAAACATGATAACATATAAAAACAAAAATAAAACTTGAGAACAAATAAACATGTTGACCTTTTATTTAATAGATATATAGTATTTATAGAAAGCGTGAATATATATTTTCTCCTTTAGAAAGTGTAATTACATCAAACTAGAAAAACATTAAAAAGGTAAAAAAAACTGCATTTGCTTTTGTGCAGGGTGGTCATTGTCACATGAATTCCGTTTAACGGCAAAGCAGTAAGATTAAGGAAAAAACTCATACAAATGTTGACTAAAAAGCATTACACAAACATGCAAAAATGCATTTGGAAATTCAAGCGATGTGTAAGTATCATGCTGCTTAAAATCTCACATACCTTACTCTTTCGGGTCATTAAATATTGTTGAATAGGTTCCCTTTCAGCACCACCACCATCACCACATAAGCCGTAACATTGCCATGGCCGGCTTTGATAGGAGGACGGGGTGGTCGTGGTCCACAGCCCAATCACCTGGTAGGCCCGAAATTTTTTTAGCATATAACTTTGTGAAAAAAAAAAGAAAAGAAAAGAAAGTATGTCTTTTAATGTTTAAACAAAATTACTCAACTAATTTAAAGCCTATTTAAAAATTTAATTGTTTAAACCAACTGAAACGTTTTTACTTAAGGCCCAAAGGCAAAATCTTTTCCGCTAATGATTTCGGAGACGGGGGCATGTGCATTAGGGTTCGTTTTTGCGGGAGAATAAATGCGAAGCTGGATTATTAGATTCCTGAATTAGTTGCATATAAGGAAGGCATAACAATTAGTTTTGCATTAGTTGTATTACTATTTTGCCTTAACAATTCAAGCAGAGTCTTTTCAGATATATAAATCCATCAACATAACTAAAAAGTATGCAGAAAAACATGTGACAGTTAAAATCTCAATTTGAGGTATAAAAATTGTAATTTTACGTCAACTTACAATCCACACTTGGTACTCCAAATCCTTAAATTATTCTTTCATATTGCTTCAAGCAGATGAATATATTGTAATGAATTGTAATTGCAAAAGATGATCCTTCATTACATATACAACTTAACGGAGAAAGTCATAGAGTGAACTTTGCTCATACAAAACGAAGGTAAATAAAGTAATTACAATGTATCCATAACATAACTGCCAAATAAATGCACATAAATATGTAACAAAACTAGCTTTTTTGTTTGACGAATATTTTGACTAATATACCCCCACAGTCACGGGCCCCGGAGATGGTCGTAGGCATAGGCTGGATCGAAAACGTGTGAACAACTGTCGGGAGTGGCCTTCAGTAAATATATCCATATTGAAAATCAGCTGGTACAAGTAACACCCTAACTGACCCGATTTGAACCGTTTCCCGAACAAAATGGGTGTCAAGTTCTACATGTTTTATACGTTGATGTTGCACCGATTTTCAGATAGGTAAACAACCGAAATGTTGTCACAATAAACAAGAGTTGCTTTCTTAATTGGTACCAGTAATTGAAGATTATGTATCCAACTCGTTTCGGCCACCGCATCATGCAATATTCGGTCTCGGCACTTGATCTTGAGACCAACATACCAAATTATCTCCAAGAAATACACAGTAGCCCGATGTTGAACATCGTGTCGGAATAGGCGGTTAGTTGCATGTGTTGATTTGGAGGGTAAGACACGTATGCCACAGTCAAGTGTGCCTTTTGAGATACCTTAGGGCCCGCTTCATGAACTCTAAATGGGGTTCTCTATGTCTAGGTACATGCATAAACAAGTGTATTTGTTATGTGAAGGTCCGGTCGTGTTATGGTGAGATATTGGAGAGCCCGACAAATCGTCTATATACAAAACGCATAGGTTGGTATTACTTGGCTGGAGCCCATCCATGAGGCCATCTCATGGGTAGGCTCTTCAATCTGAAACTGATAAAAACAAGCCATAAAAGCAAAAGTTCCAGTAGAAAAAAAATACACGATACTCATTAACCATATATTAGTGAAAAAAACTTACATCTCTTTTAAATCAGATGCAAAACTGGTTATTTAGACTTATTTTGTAGCTTCAACACACACTAAAAACACTCCCCAAAATTTTTCAACGTGTCCCCCACCAAACCAAATTTACATAGAAAACTCACTAAACCATCTTCGGATGTAACCAAATCATCCAGCTACCCGTTTACCTTAGTTTATGTTCATTTATATTTGTTCGTCTATGTTCGTTTGTTTATGTTATGTTATGTTCGTTTACATGAAAACACAATTTTATTCGTTAAAATTGGTCGTTTTCGGTTAAAGTTAAATGAACAAACACGAATGCCAAACACGGCCCATTTAGCTAAACTGGCCCGTTCATGGCTAAACCCGAAACCGAACAAAACCCATTTATACAAAACTCAACCCGCAAATTCCGTGTTAGGTTAGTGTTGTATAATAAATTCACATATAGCAAAAAAGTTGAAGTAAAACTGTAAAACTAACCTTTCGAGCATCAAGAAAGTGCATAAGCATGAAAAGCTCTTCCAGGTTGTTCTGAAAAGTATTTGCAATTCGTATCATGAACTAAAAGATTAATAAATAAATAAATAAATAAAAAGTTTTAAAAATGTAGCACAAAATACAAATTAACAGACTTTATCCATAAAAAGGTTATAACAAACCTGAAGAGAGATTCAAGTCAATAATGTACGATGTCGAGTGTTAAACTACTTCAATGCAAAACAACTTTGAATCTTTATTTTTAAGGCGATAGCCTTTGTCCACTTCACAAAAAAAAAAAAAAAAGAAAAAGAAAAAAAAAAGATTCAGAAAAATAATATGCGTATCAACTAAAAATTGTATTGAACGGTAAAAAAAAGTACCATGGTCTCCCAATGTATAGTCTTCAATGACTCGTTATCTACATTACTCATTTCATAAAATGTCAATAACCCAAGAAAATTTAACTTTTCTTTCAATGTCACCAATCCCATGTTTATTTCTCGTCTTTCTATGAGACCGAAGAAAATAAAAGTTATACTCTCATATGACAGCACACGCATCAGCCGTTCCAACATATATAACATGCATTGTAGTTCAAAGTAGAGATGCACATAATACCTGGTTCCGGACCCAGACCCGATTCTTACCCGTGCCTGACCCTCGGGCACGACTTGGTTTTGGGTTTCCCCCGGACCACCGGAACCCGACCCGGACTCACTGGAACTAGTTCAACCTTTATCCGGTCAAAACCCGACCAGACCGTACCTGAAACCCGATTTTGGTCTTGCTGATGCTTGCATAAATGGAGACTTTTGATTTGTTGATGAAAATGAAGGATTTTTTAATATGTTTTTAGTAAGATTATAGGTATTGACTTATTGGCTAACATCTAATGCAATAACCGGTTATTTAAAAAAGGGCGTTGTTCATGAAGGGGGGATTAGGTAAGTGTTTAATACTTTTATAAAAGAAACAATTTTCTTTTGTATTTTAAGAAATATGTACATTCGTTAAACAAACATAATAATAATAATAATTATAGAGTTTTATGTACACCTACCCAGATGTATTTTCTGGAGCTACAATTTTCATTGCTTCATTCCATGATAAGTTAATTGTTTACACATTTTAAGGTTAGACAGATGAAACAAACACCCAAAGCTAACAAATTTTTCATTTTTCTATCTGAATAAACGTTTAATTATGAAAACATGATCATAACCAATCACTAACCATTAGTAAATTGGTCAAAATAACCACACTTGTAGTGATCATCATGGCTTTGGGTTTACTCTAAACGGTTTCAGCTCAGCTTCCAATGGAACTTGAGAGCACGTTTAGCTTAACGGATCATGCTCATGGCAACCCAACAGGTTCACGGGTTGACCCATATAACCAATTTGAACCTTTGTTTCACCTCATTGATGTCTCTGTTTTATAAAGAAAACTAAATACTAAATGTCTACAAATAATGTAGGAAAAATTAAAACCAATAAATCCATCAAAAGCAGTATTAAAGTTAAAAGCACGCAAGTTTATACACAATATCAAGCTAAAACAGCATCCTAATTCTAACTTTATCTGAGGTCAGAATAATCAAATATTAGCAATAATCACATAAAAGCATAAAATCTCAACCTGATTTGTAAAAATAACTTATGTACCTCGTGTGGTGCTTCAATGATTCGGTCTAGCTTCAATGATTCGGTCTAAACCGGGGTCTTGCTAAGGATGCGCCTGGCTGTAAGTTCATGTAACCCAGCAAACCATCGGTTTTGGAGAGTTTGTATGACTTGTAGGATTTACCTTGACATGGTACTAGAAAATCATTGTATAATATCACATACAAAACATTTTTATAAATATTTAATTTATTTATAAATAGACCATGACCTTTTAGAAGTTGGTGAGTCACATGTATTTGTGCTTTACCACGGGTTTTTCTTGAACTATTGCCATCAGTATCACTAACATATGCAAATATGGCATTGTGATTTTGAAAGATCCAAGCATATCTTCATAACAGCTTACTGAGCACTTATATCAAAAAAGAAAACTAAGGAATGAAGAACATCCTAACAAAAACCATATTCAAAGAAGCAGATATTTTCTTCAAGATTAGAAAGAAATATGCATGTGGATCAAACAGCTTTGTTTCATTATATAAGATGGTAAAATGATTGGTTGCATTCTCAAAAAATATAATTACATTATACAGATAATCCAGGCCTATGGACTCATTAAAACCCTAATACCATATTCCTATTCGGTTGGAGCGGTACAGAACCGGACAAACAATACATAAAATAAATGAAAAACCAATAGTAATAATAATAATAATCAAAACATGCTTCGATCGGCTGCTTTCGCCTCTGTTGAACATGCCAATTTCCAGCAGCCGTTCTATATCCGCAGTAGCATACTGCCACATCACAGAAGAAACTAAATTCAAAGCAAAAAACAATATGAGGAACACTTAACTCCATTGCAGGGAGTGAGAGGCAAACATCGGCCATACTTATAGCATAGAAGAGAAACCGCCAACCATTTAATTTAACATTTTGATTGCACAATGATTAATGGGTTTTAATTTTCTATTACAATTGAGAGGAAGGAATGAAAATTGAAGAGTCCGAATTGATTGAAGGAATTAACGGTCTGAATTGAATTGAATTGAATTGAAGGAATTAAGAGCATTCAGTAGGAGCCCTAAATGTGAATGTGTTTGAACGGTTGGAACGGCCAGCGATGATGTTTTCAACAATTACAATATCAACCCTAAAGCTTCATCATTTGTATGTTTGTGAACATCTATGTTGTATTCCAATTTTGTCCTTCAATCCTTGCATTAGAAAGTTGCAACGAACGCTTTAACAACGAATCAAGGGGTTGGCAAATTACTTTTTCTATCCAATTGTCAATTGTCTGTTTTGTCTCTATCCTCTAATTGTGAAATTACATTCATATCCATCACTCTTCCTTAATAATATAATATAGATTATAGCAGATTTTGATAATTATAGCAGATTTGGTAATTTTGGCACATTTTGGTCATTATAACATGTTTTAATTTGGAAATTTTCAATGATTTTTGTGAAATGTTAAAGATGTTTGTTAGAAGCGGTTTATAGAAGGAAACCGCTCCAAACACAAACCCGCTTCAAACACATGCGAAAATCAACAAACTGTTTCAAATAGACATCAGAATCAATTAGAAGCGATGAGCATAGAAGCGGTTAAAAACCGCCTCAAACATGATAATTCACCACTTCAAATTTGCTTGTTCTATAGTAGTGTGTGTTGTCGGGTAGTGGTTCTCCGCTTGAAGCACTGAGCTTTGGTGAGGTATCAACGGGTGTTGAGCACGATTTACAATTGGTCATATGCGCGCGTGAAAGAATATTACTCGCATATAAAGCTTGTGATAAGAATAACCTGCCCATGGTGACCCGAGTCTCGAGGAAGTGATGCAAGCTATCGAGATCAGTCATAGAAAATTCACGTGATAATGTGGTAACTATATCATTATGTAGAGCGTTGTTGGTTGTCATTAGAATGATGTCGTCGACATATAGAAGTAAATAGACCATTTTATCTCCTTTGTTATAAACGCATAACGAAGTGTCGCTAACGTAATACGAAAACTACACTTGGTGATATTATAAATGGCAAAACGATCATACCTTACCCTCGGTGCTTCTTTCAAACCATAAAGCGATTATATTAACCTACAAGTGTGTTTGGGACGTGATGGGTAGCTAGGTAAATCCTGATGGCTGGAACATGTAAGCCATTTCATGCAAATCACTGTGAAGAAACATGTTTTATAGATGTCTAGTTCGTGTATTGGCCAACCATGGGAAACACAAGGCTTGATATGGTTTGGATGGTGGTGGGTTTTGTTGGAATTATGGACCGGTTCGGGTAAGTCAATACGGCCAACCGGGTTATGACCCGTGAGAGTTACACCATGAGGTAACGAATCATAAACCCGCTGAAGTTAGTTAACCGGGTTAGACACTTTAACGAGATAAGATTACATGGAACGGGTTTTGGAGTAAGAGGTAGACTTATTGGCCCATTGGGTTTATAACTAATTAGATTAGTTAAACCTATATAAATACATGATATTTTATAACTTAAACTTTAATCCTAACAAGTCCATCTTCTTCCTCCTATAACCTAACCGCCGGTCACCTTCACCGCCGGTCTACTGCTGCCGTCGGACATCCGCCGCCACCGGATACCCGCCGCTGAACGCTGTGCCAAGCTGCCGCGGCACAGCTGCTGCTGTCCACCGCCGCAAGTCGCCGCTGCTCCAGTGATTGTTCGAATTTCATCACCGCTGCCGGGTTGCCGTCTTGCACCGCCACCGTTGGTCATTGATCTCGTTGTGTCACCTAGCTCGGTTCGTTAGCCTTCGGTGTCTCAACCGGTTATTTATTAACCGAGGTAAACTTAAATATATTGTTAGTTTATAATTATATATTTAGTGTTTGACTCGTACTCGTATTGTCTGTAACCGGATCCTGTCAGGTTTGTTTCGGTGCTGATTAATTGTATAGTTTCCGCTGCGTATAATTATTAATTAATGAGATTAATTATTTTTAACCAAGTTTATTGAACCGCTTTTAATAAACAAAATTTTAACTGATCACCACTGAAACCCAACAGTGGTATCAGTGCTTTGGTTACAACATACGAGTCGAATCCGGCAATTTTACCGGTTCTACATCATAAACTTCAAGGTAGTTGACGTTTTTTATCAAGATAAAATATTAGGGCAATTTTAGTTTGGTCAAAATTTTATTTATTTTATTTGACCAAAATTATTGGCCGACTTATTTTTCGTTGAATATGTAAATCTGGCCCGACCTTGTTTGTTTGGTTGAAGATTTTTTATTTTGGCCATGTGGATGGTTCAAAAGTTGAATTTAGTTTTCGGTTTTAGTTTATGGTTTTTGGCCACCTTGATGGTTCAAAATTATAATAGATAGGGTTTAGTTTTTCATTACTTGTATTAGTGTAATTTTGTAATGAAGAAGACCCAAAGGAAAACCGAAGACGAGCTCATGGAGTTCTTGAAGTCAGTGGGAGTTACCAAAGATGATGGGATGCACCAAGAGTCCATCCTTGTGGTTGTTTTATGTTGTGACCCCTTGACCCGATTGATCTTGCTAATAGGCTCTAGCAAGATCAATCACTAATCTTGGCCATTTAAGATTTAAATATTCTTATTTGCTATTGTGGTTGCTTTCGTAATTATAATAGGTTATAATACCACCAACCTAATACCAATATTTTAAAAGAAACTAAATTTAATTTCCATAACTAATA
Source organism: Bidens hawaiensis (assembly GCF_021521415.1). NCBI lineage: Eukaryota > Viridiplantae > Streptophyta > Magnoliopsida > Asterales > Asteraceae > Bidens > Bidens hawaiensis. The sequence goes on along the minus strand of NW_027501220.1, from coordinate 33,077 downwards.
ACTTAATAGGTAAAACTATTAACTTAAATTTGGTTAGTGTTATCGCGACAAACTTAGTTTTAATATGTTACATAAAACTAAGTGTCCTGGGAGATGAAAGGGTTCATCAAATTGTCCCGATCAATAAACTAAAACTGGACTTTTACTCTATTCGGTAATATTTAAAATTAATCCCAATTTAAATCAGTAGTCGATGCCATCCTACTAAAAGTCACACTTGAGGCATACTACGAAACTTCAATTGTTTGGAGCTACAACATCGCACTTGATTTATAGCCTATCCCTTCAAGGTAAAAGGGTTTCGTCGACATGTCCGCCCCTTTCACAAGTGTCGATACTAGGGCGACTATTACTTTACTCTCATGTTACATGCTACAGTTGTCTGGAGACTAAGGTGGGCTTAGATGAGGCTAAACGTATCTACTTAGGCTAATGTTGTCTTAATAGGCCTCATAAACGAGAGTTGTGCTCTATTCACAATTAGCAATCGTTGTTTATCTGCCTAACCACTTACTAATGTTGTGTGCTACAACTGCCATAAGTAATTGGAAGCTAGATTCTCAAGTTCCTATTTTACTAATGTTATTGGGTCATATATAATAGGATTAAATCATTGAAAATTCTAATTAAGATTTACTTTTGCTTTTTTAAACAGATGTCTACTGATAATAACTCCTCATTCACTCTCAAGTCTATCATTGATAAAGAAAAGTTGAATGGCACCAACTTTCTTGAGTGGCACCGCAACTTGGGACTTGTTATCAAGATGGCAAAGAAGCACTATGTTCTCGATGGACCTGTTCTAACCGAGCCTGAAAACAAAACTGCTGATGCCAAGAGGGTTCTTGACAAATATATGGACGACTCTGCTGAAGTCGCCTGCATCATGCTAGCCACCATGTCTTATGAGCTTGCTAAAGGCTTGGAAGATTTTGGTGCCTATGAGATGCTTGAGCAACTCAAGGGCATGTTCCAAACAAGCCCGTCAAGAACGCTATGACACTATGAAACAGCTCATCAGCTGTAGAATGGAACAGGGATCACCTGTTAGTGCGCATGTCGTCAAAATGAAAGGGTACATCGAACAACTATGGAAACTTGATTATCCCATGTCAGCTGAAATGGCAGCGGATTTCATCCTGAACTCTCTTCCCAGCTCTTACGACCAGTTCATAATGAATTTCAATATGAATGGCTGGGTGAAGAGACTGCTGGAGCTTCATGGAATGCTCAAGACGGCTGAGATGAATATTCCCGCTAAAAACAATCAAGTTCTTATGGTTCGATCTGCTGGTGTCGTCAAGCCTAAACCCAAGAACCGGGGTCATAACGGTAAAGGCAAGAAGAAGGTTACTGTTGCTGCCAGGTCTTCCACCAACACTAACAAAGGTGTTGCAAAGGTACCACCGCCGCCTCCTAAGGAGCGCCAGTGCTACAAGTGCAACAAAATGGGACACTGGGAACGTAACTGTCCCGACTACCTTGCTCAGCTGAAAAGGCAGAGGACCAATTGTGCAAGCTCCTCTAAAGGTATTTCTATTTACGTTATTGAACTTTTCACTGTCTCTAGCAACACATGGGTATTTGATACCAGATGTGGTTACCGCATCGTTAATGTCTTGAAGGAGCCTGAAAACTAGAAGAAGCTAAAACAAGACAGCATGGAACTCATCGTTGGTGATGGGAAGAGAGTCCCAGTTCTTACAACTGGCACATATCATTTTGCTTTTCCATCTGGCCTTGTAGTTACTTTGGATAACTGTTTGTTTGCACCTGGTTTGACCAGAAATGTTATTTCAGTTTCTTTACTGTTTGAACATGGGTTTAAGTACATTTTTAATACTATTGCTATTTCTGCCTACTTGAATGATATCTTTTATTTTGAGGCTAAACCTCGAAACGGTATATATGAGGTTGATGTTCAAATAAACAATAGTTTATATAATCTCTCTAAACATATCAGATATGGCATTTTCTATGGCGTTGCCGACTTGGCCACATAAGCAAGGCACGAGTGCCTCAAATTTGAAGGGATTCTTGAATCCACAAGACCGGACTCTTTTGATGACTGTGAATCTTGTTTAGTTGGCAAACTCGCCAAAGGCTCCTTCACTCATAAGAATGAACAAGCAAAGGATCTGCTAGGAATTATACATACTGATGTGCGCCGTCCTTTCAGAACCATGTCTAGGAATCATGAAAGATAATTCGTTTCGTTTATTGATGATTACAGTCGATATGCTTATGTGTATCTTATGAAACACAAGCATGAAACTTTTGAAAAGTTCAAAGAGTTTCAAAACGAATTGGAAAACCAACTTGGGAAAACTATTAAAAATGCTTCGATCATATCAAGGTGGAGAGTACCTCAGCTTAGAATTTATACATCATCTGAAAGAGCGTGGAATTGTTTCACAGCTCACTCTGCCCGGCACACCCCAACACAATGGCGTGAGCGAGAGGAGAAATCGAACCCTGCTAAACATGGTCCGATCAATGATGTATAGAACTAACTTGCCTCACTCCTTTTGGAGCTTTGCCCTTTTGACCGTCGCTCGCATTGTCAATCTAGCTCTAACTAAAAGGTAAGCGAAACCCCATATAAGATATGGCATGGGTGTAAACCCAATTTGTCTTTCCTTTGAGTATGAGGACATGATGCTTATGTCACTAGTGATTCTGATGATAAGCTCGATCCTCACGGCGTAAAGGTTGTTTTCGTCGGATACTATAACCAAAGCGGATATTATTTCTTCCATCCTAATACAAATGTGATTTCTATCAAAAGGAAGGGCCAATTCCTCGAGAAGGAAATTCTCGATCGAGGAACTTGAGATAATATTATCGAGCTTGAAGAAATTCAAGAACCGCAAACTACCGCTGAGGAAGTTGGAACGTCTGATCAACAAGTTGTTGTTGTTGATACATCGGACATGAACACAAGCGTTCGCAGAAGTAATAGGACTCACGTACCAAATTCTAAATACCTATGGTATCTAGATGGTCTCGAGGTCCTCTTAGTAGCCGAGTCAAGTGACGAACCTACTAATTACAAATCTGCTATCTTAGATCCGGAATCTGAGAAATGGCAAGATGCCATGAACGTTGAGATGCAATATATGCGTGACAATCAAGTTTGGAACTTGGTTGAGCTACCCCCGAGAGTCGGGCAGTAGTGAGCAAGTGGATATCCAAGAAAAAAACTGACATGCATGGAAATGTACAGACTTATAAAGCACGGCTAGTCGCAAAAGGTTTTACTCAAACTCAAGGTATTGACTATGATGAAACCTTCTCGCCCCGTTGCTATGACTAAGTCGATAAGGATATTACTTGTCATAGCCACGCATTATGACTACGAGATATGGCAAATGGATGTCAAAACTGCTTTTCTTAATGGACATCTTTCTGAAGATGTCTATATGGTTCAGCCTGAAGGTTTTTTCGATCCTAAATATCCTAACAGGGTGTGCAAACTGAACAAGTCCATTTATGGACTTAAACAGGCATCTCGCAGCTGAAATCTTCATTTTGATGAGAAAATCAAAGAGTTTGGTTTTATAAAAACTGAAGATGAGCCTTGTGTTTACAGAAAGGCTAGTGAGAGCACTATGTCATTCCTCATCCTGTATGTGGATGATATACTGATCATTGGAAACAACATCCCTATGCTTAAGGAAGTTAAGAACTGGTTGGGATCTTGTTTCGTAATGAAAGATCTTGGTGAAGCTGCTTATATTCTAGGAATCAAGATCTATCGAGATAGGTCTAAGCGGCTTCTAGGGCTGAGTCAAAGTACATACATAGACAAAGTAATGGCACGCTTCTCTATGGATAACTCCAAGAAAGGAGCTCTCCCCATGGCTAAAGGAACCGTGTTGAACAAATCGCAATCTCCGGCAACGGACATTGAAACTAAGCACATGCAAGAGATTCCATATGCTTCAGCGATTGGTTCATGTATGCTATGTTATGTACTAGACCTGACGTCTCGTATGCGGTGAGCATGACTAGTCATTTTCAGCAGAACCCTAGCATTGCTCACTGGACTGCTGTGAAGAACATTCTAAGATACCTGAAAAGGACAAATGACATGTTCTTAGTGTTTGGAGGAGTGGAAGAAGAGCTCACTGTAAGCTGTTACACTGATGCTAGCTTCCAGAATGACCGAGATGTTTCTCGCTCACAATATGCTTGGATAAAGAAATTCATAGCCCACCTCGATATGGTTCCAAGTTTTTGGAAACCAATTGACGTAATCTATAATAACACAGGAGCTATTGATCAGGCCAAGAGCTCAGATCTCATCACAGGGCCAAGCACATTCTAAGTAAGTTCCACTATATACGAGATATATTGGAACGAGGAGACATCATGATAAGCAAAGTAGACACACATCAAAACCTAGCTGACCCGCTCACTAAACTGATGACTCGGGACAAGCATGATCATCGCATGATGCTATCGGTCTTAGATTAGCTAGTAGTTTGTTTTGATTTAGTATTTGGATGTGTGAACATTTCAAGCAGTTATACTTTAAGTTCTCTTTTGATTTAATGGTTAAATGCAAATGTTGAATAATATAACTGTGTTCGGTTTTAATACGTTTAATCCATGAATATGGTATTCTAAATTATCCGTAGTCGGTCAGACTCGTGGGAACGACTCTGAATTAAGACTATTCTAACTTTGGACTCAAGGAGTTGACTTCCAAACTCACAAACCTCATTAAGAATGACGTTGGATGTAACTCGCTTCAAATCATCTTCATGGATCTTAGTCATAAGATGCTTGATAATGGTATACTCATTTAGTATCCTTAGACCTGAGATACATATTAGAACTTTCGTTTACTAAAGGTTATTCTTTGATCAGTGTCAACCGCTGTCGCGTAACTACCAGCTATAAAGGCATTGGTTGGGAATATTCTAAAGTTCAGTGGGAGTTGTATGTATTCAAGATGGGATTTTGTACTCTTACATGACATGAAACAGTTAGACATCTTGGCGCCCTCGTTGATTCAAACTGGTGAAGTGTTAGGCCTCACCCAAAATGATTGTGTGTTTGATTGGACCACTTTGATTCTAGATCGAGAACAATAATGATTGAACGTCATATGAGATTGAACCTGATCCATGTCTCATTGTTCAATTGATGTCTTATACAGAAAGGATAGATGACAATGATTACCATAAATTCGTTATCTTGCAATAGTGTATTCCAAGATGGTTTTGGTTAATAAATTTAAAATGTTATAACCTGTTGGGGGCAACTATGTGTAGCTAGAGCACCGCTGGCTGTTAGTGTTGTGAAACTTAACCGGAAATCGTCCAAGTGGGAGACTATTGGAATTATGGACCGGTTCGAGTAAGTCAATATGGCCAACTGGGTTATGACCAGTGAGAGTTACACCGTGAGGTAACGAACCATAAACCCGCTTAAGTTAGTTAACAGGGTTAGACACTTTAACGAGATAAGATTACATGGAACCGGCTTTAGAGAAAGAGGTGGACTTATTGGCCCGTTGGGTTTATAACTAATTAGATTAGTTAAACCTAATTATAGGGTTATATAAATACATGATATTTTATAACCTAAACTTTAATCCTAACAAGTCCATCTTCTTCCTCCTATACCCTAACCGCCTGTCACCTTCACCACCGGTCTACCTCCGCCGCCGGACATTCGCCGCCACCAGACACCCGCCGCTGAACGCCGTGCCAAGCTGCCGCAACACGTCCACCGCCGCAAGTCGACGCTGCTCCAGCGACTATTCGGATTTCATCACTGCTGGCGGGTTGCCGTCGTGCACCGCCACCGTTGGTCATTGATCTCGTTGTGTCACCTAGCTCGGTTCGTTAGCCTTCAGTGTCTCAACCGGTTATTTATTAACCGAGGTAAACTTAAATATATTGTTAATATATAATTATATATTTAGTGTTTGATTCTTACTCGTATTGTCTGTAACCGGATCCTGTCGGGTTTAGTTTCGGTGCTGATTAATTGTATACTTTCCACTGCGTATTGATTTTCGGTTTATTTGTACATATATTAACTTGTTAACTTAGGCGTTTTATTAATTTAGTCTAGGAACTTTGGTACTTCATACGTGTTTATTGTGTTTCAGGTCACAGGTACTTAATGCGCTTTATTTGGACCTGTACGAGCACAGAATGAAGACCCGGGATGTCCAGCATGCGAACCGAGGCATTTATTTGGACAGGCTGAGTGAAGAGACCCATCGCGTAGCGCGATGGACCAGGAGAGGAGACCATCGCGCTAACGCAATGGTCCCCATAATCGTGAAAGTTAGGGTTTCATTATATATTTCGTTTGGACGACCCGAGACGGGAGGATTCACTTTCAAGGCGATTTTCAGAGCAGCAAGGAGGAGAACCATCACTTCCAATCATCTCAAGACATCAGATATATTCCATCACATCATAACCGAAGTCCTAGAGATGCCGAGACGCGGCTAGACCCTTCGATTCATACCCGGGATGTATAGTTTGTAATCTTTCAGTTTATTTCTCATGTACTAGAACAACTAATTGTAATTGTCTTTGTGTTAATCTATGAGTATTGATGTTTAGTATGTTCGTACAATCAGTCGGTTTAGGTTTATTTATGCCGAGCTAACCGTTCGATTTCTGGCTTGTAAATCAGCGGAGAATTTCTTCCTGAATGGCGGGTGTGCATAAACCTGTTACCTGCACAAATAACACACCCCGCGTAAAATGGGAAAATAAAACTAAACTAAAAATAAAAATAAAAATAACAACTAAATTAAAAAAAGAAATCAATTAATCACAAAAACACTAAGTGCACTAAGTCCCCCGGCAACGGCGCCATTTTGATGCTAGACTGTCGCTATCTAGTCAAAAACAATTAATTCAGTGTCCTAATCACCTAAGCAAGCTAGGGTAAGTAGGGTGTCGAACACGAGGAGTATGTGGTTAGTGTGAAGTGAAATCAATTCCTAACATTATGAAGTAGTTCAATTAAAGTGCTGATCACACTAGCAAACAATTTGTGTTTTATAATAAGCAAACAAGTAATCAAGTATTCAATCAGTTAACAAAGACAAATCACACCCGGGAATTCAAGTAAGCAAGCTAACAGCAAACTCATGCACATAACAGATAAACTATCCTGTGTCAACTACAGACTGACTAACCGGTTAAACCTTAGGCATCCACGCTCGCTAACACACGGCACTTGTTATCAAACGGTCCCTGTCAGTGTGACTCAACTAAGGTAAACGTATGCTTTCTCACAATTAACAGGTCAAAACAATCCTATAAGCAATTATCATAGCAACTGGCACACTAATCGTTCTGATCGAAATAAACCTAAACTAACGTTGTGCACAATAATACTAGACATCAATACTCATAGATTAACATCAAGATAATTACAATCAATCGTTCTAGTACATGAGAAAATAACTGAAAGATTACAAACTATACATCCCAGGTATGACTCGAAGGATCTAGTCGCGTCTTGGTATCTCTCGGTCTTCGGTTGTGATGTTATAGAACATGTAGATGGCCTTGAGATGAACGGAAGTGATGGTGAGCAGCTATTCTCCTCCAAAAATGCTCTGGAAAACTGAATGATGCGTCTAGGGTCGTCCCAATGTGTTATAAAGTAAAACCATAACTTTCACGATTCTAGGACGCGATGGTCCCTTGTCCTGGTCCATCGCGCTACACGATGGACAACAAGTCAACGCCAGTCAAATTACTGGGCATCGCGTAACGCGATGCCCCACCTTCAACACCCATCGCGCTACGCGATGGGTCACTCAGCCGGTCCACATAACTGCCTCGGTAAGCATGCTGGACATCCCGGGTCTTCATTACGTGCTCGTACAGGTCCAAATTAAGCGCGTTAAGTACCTGTGACCTGAAACACAATAAACACGTATGAAGTACCAAAGTTCCTAAACTAAACAAATAAAACGATTAAGTTAGCATGTTAATATATGTACAAATAAACTGAACATCACATCCCCACACTTATCTTTTGCTTGCCCTCAAGCAAAACTCTAAAGTAAACATTAACCGCCATCATAGGTCAACCAATTATCACCTTTAAAACTAGTAAGGTTTAAGGTCATACCCAGTTTCCCAGACTGACACTTTCTAGATTGACAACCCACAAATAATGTTAATGTTACAATAAAACTCTAGAATCGCCCAGACAAGTGTACTTTGTTTCCGGTTAGGGCATACATGTTCACACCCCTCACACTATCAACACTCCTCTCGGTTTAATATCTGGACTAGCAAAAGATGTGCTAGTATATGTCTCTACCCTCAATATACCTAATATGAGTTACAACTTAATACGCTTGTAGGTCAGTCTTATCTCCACCCATTGACCATTGGTTGATTAAAGACTCGGACTAAGGTTTTGCTGAGGCTTAGGTTCGGGTGCAGGTTGGCTTATTTAGTGACTCAGGTGGATGAAACCCAGTTAAACAAACCAATATACAGACTCACGAATACAAACGAGCTAAATATACAATCACTGCTATTTACAACTTAACAAACTAAATAGAGAACATCTTTTTGTCTTTTTACTGATTTTTTCAATTTTTTTTATTTTTTTAGAATAACTGAGATAACTGATAATTATAACTCAGAACTTTACAACTTTACAACTCGTCTGACTAAATACAACTCAATATATATATGACTCAATAACGAACTGGATTTCATCACACGATTAAAATAAAATAAAGGCCAAGGCTGCAATGGTGTGTAATGTTCAGTTTAGCAAACGAAAAAGAATAAGGTCCAAACGGGCTCCTAGGGGATAATGTTGAGTAAGGAATTTATTTAGTGAGGAAAATATGTACGGAACAGGTTTTCTAAAGTCATAATCTCCATACAGGTGATGGTATTAAGATCTCGAAAAGCATGTGACAAGAAATTTCTAATTCTGTAAAACATACTGGTTTCCCTCAATAAATGACAAGACATGTTTTATATCTATTATATAATATGTGTATTAAGTATAGGGGCTAATCTCACACTATGTCTGGAAATAAAGGCTGCCGATATGAAACATGTATACCCGTCCCCTTGACTCGTTATCCCCGCCTAAACGATTCCATTTTCAACTTCTTATTTTAAAAACATTTGTCAGGAAAACTATCGAGAAGCTGAAAAACCAACCATGACCAAAAACCTCTAACTTGGCATTAATAGCAATAAGTGACAGTTAATAACTTAAGTTTCTGAATACTATTTGAGGTACTATCGGGCAGAAATTTTTAATTTTCCCCCATCCCTACACTTGCGGTTGACATTGTCCTCAATGTTAAAATAATAAAACAATTAATAATCATTTGGGGGACAGGGTTGAACTGACAGTTTGACTACTTAAAAACTCAGGGAACAAATGTGATGAACTTACGCAAAATATACAATTACATTTCTAAAAACTAACATACAAATAACAAAATAGTTTATGAAACCAAAATCACCTGAAAATAATGATAATGCAATGCAAACTCGGCCCACAACTCTCAACATACTAGTGACACATGTCTCCAGTACTGACCAATACCGACTCACCACATCTGCACAAATCTCGATACATGTATAAGCAACTACTCACAAGTATAAGACTTAGGTCTTTCGCTAGTTAATATTATTATATTATTGTTGGGCCTAGTTATTTGGTTTATACTTAGTATGTTTATTTTGTTTGGGCTATGTATGTAAACCGAGATCCATTTGGATCTCGGTGGGGTTTTGGTTAGTATTGGGTTTGAGTGGTTAGTTCCCTATATATATAGAATGCATTGTATAGGGTTAAAGGTTGTTCGTTCACTGGGAATTTTGGCCGTCTAAGGGTTATCATAGACAAGTATTGTACTGTTAGTGCTTAAGCACCCGAAGTTAATATTAAAGTGTGTTTTGAAGCCATTTGTGTGTTTTACGTGTTTGTGTTTGTTAGTGTTCTGGAATCATCTAGCGTTGGATTTCCGCACCAACACCTAGATTGTTGATATCATATTTGTAGTGATCCAGATTCGGGACTTACAATTGGTATCAGAGCCTTAGACCTATTCAGGCTCGTTATTGTGATATCAAGGATTCAAGATTTTGATCTTTGGTGGTTGTGGTTGGTTTTCCGGTGATACTCTCGTCGGAGAAGGAAAAAGTTTTTTTAAGTTGAAGATTGACCTAATCTTGGTTAAAATTCAAATCCCAGAGATTTCGGGATTTAATTTGTTACCAAAATTATCTGGTCAAAGCATATTTAGGTTTCCTGGAAGTTCTCGAACAATTTTCATTGTTTTCGGCCATCATTTGGTCGTTCTCGGTGAAATTTGTTGGTTCTTGGCCGAATCTGTGTTCTCGGCTACAACTAGTTTTCGGCCACAACAGTTCTTGGCTACAACTAGTTTTCGGCCACAATCAGTTCTCGGTCAGTCTTTGGTTCTCGGTCAATCAGTTTTCGGCCACAATCAGTTCTCGGTCACACTAAGTTCTCGGTCAATCTTTGGTTCTCGGCTCAGTAAACTGTAGGCTCTATTTGGGCCTGATTGGTTTGATTTGTGCTTGATACTTGGACTAGGACTATAAAAATTTTTGGACTTTAATCAATAAACTAACTTAAAAATGGATCAGTTAACGAACAACAATGTATAATCAAGAATTGGATTCCATAATGGGAACAACTACTCGTGTACCTCGTCTATTGTCTCATGAGGGGTTTAGTGAGTGGAAATTTCGATTTGAGAAGTATGTTAAAATGAAAGATGCTAAGATCTGGAGAAGCATAGTTAGAGGACACTAAATCATCACGTATCAACGTGAGAATTCAACTGAGGTTGTTGTGAAGCCTGTTGCACAGTATGATGATGATGATGATTTTGCTAAAGTTGAAGAGGAGGAAAGGGCCCTATCAACCTTAACTATGGCTCTCTCACCTGAGATCGCTTTAAGTTTTAGAGAACTTTAATATGCCAAGGAGTTGTGGGAGGTGTTGATTGAGGTGTATGAAGGAAATGAAGACATGAAGAGAAGTCGCCAAGATTTGTTGCGACAGAAATTTAATATGTTCAATCATGTGTTGGGAGAATCGTTGGAGACACAACTTAAAAGATTCATAGCTCTTGTGACTGAGATGAGATCCGCAAGCATTTATCTGGCAACATCTGAAATAAACAACAAGTTGGTGAACTCATTACCCAAAAGCTGGGATATGAATGTTGCGGTTATCAAGAAGACTAAAGATCTCAACAGAATGTCTATCTCTGAGATGATGGCTACCATCAAGGCATGTGAAATGGACGACCAGCAACGTGCAATAAATCATGCGAACTCTTACAGTGCAGCTGGTTACAACGTTGCCTCCAACAATGCTCTTATTTCTCAAGATGGTTTCTCTATGTTCAAGACCAGTCAGCAACCTCCAACCCAAGGAAACTTTCAGATGTTTAAGTCCACTCAGAGCCAACCGTCTTCCATCCCATCTCTACCAACTCCAGTTTTCTTCACTAAACCTGCTCAAAGTGGTCAACCTCAATTGTCTGGTGCTGCTTCAAATCAGATTTCCAGTCAGATTCCCTCCATCTCAAAGGAAACTCAAGAGAACATAGCTTTAATGGTGGGATTCATGAACTGCTACAATGCATTCCTGGCTGGAGATTTGGTTCAACCTGTTGTTGCTGCTGAGCTTGATCAAATCCATCCAGATGATGTTGAAGAAATGGATATCGCTTGGCAAATCGCCATGGCAGTGTTTCGGGCCAAGAAGTTCACCAAGAGAACGAGAAGGAACAATTGGAATACGCCAAACAACCAGAAGATGGGTTTTAACAAGAATACTCTGAGGTGCTACAATTGTCACGAGCCAGGTCATTTTGCTCGTGAATGTACCAACCCAGCAAAAGAAGGAAACACAGAAAGGGCGCTGGTTCCAGTGGGAAATGCTAGGGGAGATGTTGGTGAGAGTTCGGGAAATGGTGAAAGGGGATTGATTGCTCAACAGTTCTCTTGGGAGGATCAGATGGCTGCTCTCAACAATAGAAATCAGATCGCAAATTTTGCAAATGTTGAAGACATTGAAGAGGAAAACGCTGCTGAGGAGCAAGTTAAGGAACTTCAATTCGCATTCATGGTGTTCACTCCCTCCAGCTCATCTGAGGTAAGCTTTCAACCATGTTCTCTAGATTGTGTTGATAAAATCAACTTATATAAAATCCATAATGATAACTTGATCAGAGACATGGAAAGAGTAAAATCAGAAAATTTTAAACTTAAGAAAAATGAAAAATCCTTCTTAGATAAAATAGAAGCATATAAAAAGGATCTCTCTAAGCTTAAGTCCAAATTCAGTATAAAGTGTTGTCACCACCTAGATGCCAGTAGGAAATTGCTGAATTAACTGCTAAACTGGAAGCCTCCAAATTGGGAATTTTGAACTTAAATGCTAAATTTGAAATAGCTGAACTTGATTTTAAAAAGTTCGAGGGTTCCAGTAAGGTATTTAATTCAATGATTGACAATCAATTATGGTGGAAGGAAAGGAAAGGTGAGGGATTAGGATACAGCAAGGTACCTCCACCTTACAATGACAACTATGTTCAACTTCCTGTCACCAAAGAACAGGAAGAAAAGATACAGGACATGAAGTACAATGAACATGATAAGAATGACGTATCTGATTATGTGAGTGCATCCACTTCAGGAGTGAACGATACTAACGTGTTTACTTCATGTGCAGAGAAAGTAATTGTTGAGGATTGGACTGATGAGGATGATGAAGCTTGTGTTTTGTTTAATAAAGACTTTAATTCTGATGTTACTTTAAAACTACCTGCTTTGAATTCTGTTATTCCGACCGTTTGTGTGGGCTCTGTTTTAAAGAGCAACGATTCTTGTGTGGTTGATTCAGTTGAAACTTTAAATTCTGAAAATGTGGTTTCCAATAAAATTGAAAAACCTAAAAAATTAAACAAGTATCTACCACCTAAATTTGTTAAAGAGGGATGCTCTAATGACAAACAAGATGATAAGTTTCACAATGTGGAACATGGTTCTCGCAATTTTAAGCAAACTGGTCCACACAACCAGTCCAGACAAGGAGTTGCTCAAAATGATTTTTACATAAAGCGACAAACGTGTTTTAACTGTGGCACTCCCGGTCATATTGCCAGAACTTGTCCACATCGTCCATATGTTCCATATTATGGATTTTATCAGAGGAATATGCCCAATATGCCTCAATATTCATACAGGCAAAGATTTAAGCATCATACGGCCAATCCCTCTGACGGTGATTGGAATCGAAACACATCTGGCAGGTTTAGTCCTCATTAGACCAAGCCTAACATGTCTCGGAAAAGGGGTGGAAACCATGTTTCTACTTCAAAAATTAACTTGATTTCTAAACTTCGGCCTGTCGGGAGTACAAATTCGTCTGTTCCCTCTACACGCAAACCAGAGACTAAACCATCCATTCGTACAAACAATAGTAAATCTTACAATGGTAAATATAAATGGATGCCTAAGTCTCCGGTAAAGAAGGTTACTTCTTCCATATTAGATAATCGAGAAGATATGTCATCGCAGCCCGTAATTGGTGTAGATGAGTCAGGTGTACCTAGTGTCACAATGGACTGGGTGCCAAAATCTAACTAATCCCTCACTTTGTGCAGGATTACCTATGGAGGAATATTATCAGACCGTGGTATGTTGATAGTGGCTGTTCCAGGCACATGACATGAGACATTTCCCAGTTACACGACATTCAAAATTTTAACGATGGGTATGTGTCCTTTGCGGGTGGAGAAAAGGGAAAGATCACACAGAAGGGTACTGTAAGTAACGGTGTTCTAAAATTTAAAAACGTAAATTTTGTTCCAGAACTGAAGCACAGTTTATTGAGCGTATCACAAATTTGTGACAAAGGGTTTTCAACTCACTTTACTAAGAAAGAATGTTTGGTTTAAAACCTGGTATCATTATACCAGAAGACTGGATTCTTGTTCGATCACAACGAAAAGATAATGCTTATGTGATCGACATGAACAAAAATGTTCCTGATGAAATAACATGCTTGTTTTCAAAAGTGTCTGAACATAATGCAATGCTTTGGCATCGTCGTCTTGGTCATGCAAATGTGAAAAATCTAAACCGACTTGCTAAAAATGATTTGGTACGTGGATTACCCGTTAAGGATTTTGTTACCATTGAAAAGTGTGTGGCTTGTGCTCTGGGCAAGCATCATCGTAAATCTCACAAGCCAAAACTGATTAACACCATCTCCTCAGTTCTTCAGCTATTGCATATGGATCTTTTTGGTCCGGTTCATGTTTTAAGTCTCTCTCGTAGTTCTTATTGTTTGGTTATCACTGATGATTACTCACGTTTTACTTGGGTGTTTTTCTTGTCCAATAAGAGTGAAACTGTAGAGCTGATCAAGAGATTCGTGGTGCTTATGGAAAATCAGTTGAATTTGAAGCTGAAAGGGATTCGTTGTGACAATGGTACTGAATTCAAGAATGTATCCTTGAATCATTTTTGTTCTGAGAGGGGAGTGCTTCGTCAGTACAGTTCAGCTCGGACTCCACAACAGAATGGTGTGGTTGAAAGGAGAAACAGGACTCTTATCGAGGCGGCAAGGACCATGCTGTATGATTCTAAGCTGCCATTATATTTCTGGCGGAAGCTATTAACACGGCCTGTTATGTTTAGAATCGGGTGATAATCAACAAGTCACAAATGAAGACTCCTTATGAGATTGTCTATGGACATAAGCCTAATGTCGCGCACTTCAAGGCTTTTGGTTGCCCATGCACTCTATTGAACCTCGAGTCTACTCTGAAATTTGGGGCCAAAGCTGATGATTGCTACTTTGTTGGTTATGCGGGCCATACTGCTTACAGGGTCTACAACAAGTCTACCAAACAGATTCTAGAATCTTATGATGTTTGTTGGTTGAAAGAAAACGAGACTGATGCTCGTGTTGGTCCGGACTGGTTATTCGATTATAATGAACTCTTCAAATCGTTCAATGTGTTTCCGGTCATCAACACAGAACCTTCCGGAAGCACTACAGTGGATGCTGAGAAAGATGACTCACATGCAGTATCCCACATCTCTCCACTCTTGGATGATGATGTCCTTGAACCAGTTAATGGCAACAAACCCACATCTGGTTCTCAGCCGGAAGCAGTTCCAGAAAATGAATATTCGCAAAGTCCGTCTGAAGATACCGCGACAGTTGAGGGGGAGGGTCCTATTCGTCAGATTTTCGGGAGCACACTATTTCCCGATGTCATTCTAAATGAATATGTCGCTAGCACTTCATACTCTCATAGTACTGCTACCTCCGGATGGAAGAACCCCATTGCTGACATTGACGTAAATTTATCAAACCTGAATTCTACCAGTGATGTTTCCGATAAATTACTTCCTTCAAGAATTCAAAAAGATCATCCAATTGAGAACGTCATAGGTCCTCTTGAAACGGGCGTGTCAACCAGAAGTCAGACTGGAAATATAAACAGTTGTTTGTTTTCTTGTTTCATATCTCAGATAGAGCCAAAGACTGTAGACATGGCCCTCCAGGAACCCAGTTGGGTAGACGCTATGCATGAAGAGTTAAATCAGTTTGATAAGTTGAAAGTTTGGAGATTGGTTGAGTTATCGGAGGGAAAGAAAGCACTTGATACGAGATGGGTGTTCCGAAACAAGCAAGATGACACCGGGGTTATTGTTCGAAACAAAGCACGATTGGTAGTTCGTGGGTTTCGTCAAGTTGAAGCGTTGGATTACACTGAGGTTTATGCTCCAGTGGCTAGACTTGAAGCCATCAGAATTTTTTTGGCCTACGCTTCATTTATGGGGTTCACAGTGTATCAAATGGACGTTAAGACTGCATTTTTGTATGGCGTGGTCAAGGAAGAGATATATGTGGAACAGCCACCGGGTTTTACTGATTCCAAGAAGCCAAATCATGTTTACAAGTTAGATAAGGCATTGTATGGGCTTCATCAGGCTCCTCGAGCATGGTATGCTACATTGACAGCACATCTTCTAGATCATGGCTACAAGCGAGGAACCATTGATCAAACCCTGTTCCGTAAAATTGTCGGAAAAGAATTGATCTTAGTCCAGATCTATGTAGACGACATTATCTTCGGATCCTCCAGTGCTGAGTTGTGCGCGGAGTTTGAAGAAGTAATGAAGAAATGATTTGAGATGAGTTCGCTAAGGGAAATGACAACATTTCTGGGATTACAGGTTCGCCAATGCTCAGCCGGAATTTTACTGCATCAAGGGAAGTATGTTGAGGATATGCTCGCAAAGTTTGAGTTTCAAGACTCCAAGAGTGTTAACACTCCCATGGCGGAAAGGCCTTTACTGGCATCTGATCCGGAAGGGAGTCCCGTAGATCAAACATACTATCGATCAATGATCGGGTCTCTAATGTACGTCACCGCTAGCCGACCCGATATCATGTTTGCAGTTTGTCAATGTGCTCGTTTCCAGGCTAATCCTAAACTATCTCATTTAATTGCTGTCAAACATATTTTTAGATATCTGAAAGGACAACCGAAGTTAGGTCTTTGGTATCCCAAACAATCAGAATTTGATCTATATGCTTTTGCTGATAGCAATTATGGTGGAGATGACATTGACAGAAAATCTATATCTGCCGGATGCCAGTTCTTAGGAGATCGTCTCATTTCATGGCAGTGTAAGAAACAACAAACGGTGTCCACCTCGACCGCCGAAGCGGAGTATGTTGCTGCATCAGCCTGCTGCTCTCAGGTTATCTGGATGCAAAATCAACTGCTGGATTACGGTTTGGAATTTCTTGATACTCCCATCTTTTGTGATAATGATGCTGCCATTGCAATTGTTAAGAATCCAGTTCATCATTCTAAAACCAAGCACATCGATATTAAAATTCATTTATTCGTGACTATTATGACTGAAAATTGATTCACCTTGAACAAGTTCACACTGATAATAATGTGGCGGACTTATTTACAAAACCGGTCGGAATAGCCCAATTTAATGTGCTTGTGAGTTTTCTTAAAATGCTTCGTTTCAAGGATTGAGTCTTTTTGAGTGTAAACTCGTACATATCTTCTTAATTTGTACAATTTTAGGGGGAGAAAAATCAAAAAGCTTAAATTTTTTATTTTTTATTTTTTTATTGTAAGTCCCGAATCTGGATCACTACAAATATGATATCAACAATCTAGGTGTTGGTGCGGAAATCCAACGCTAGATGATTCAAGAACACTAACAAACACAAACACGTTAAACACACAAATGGCTTCAAAACACACGTTAATATTAACGTCGGGTGCTTAAGCACTAACAGTACAATACATGTCTATGATAACCCTTAGACGGCCAAAATTCCCAGAGAACGAACAACCTTTAACCCTATACAATGCATTCTATATATATAGGAAACTAACCACTCAAACCCAATACTAACCAAAAGCCCACCGAGATCCAAATGGATCTCGGTTAACATACACAGCCCAAACAAAATAAACATACTAAGTACAAACCAAATAGCCAGGACCAACAATCTCCCCCTTGGTTTGTAGCTTGGTTCTCAATCATGCTCCATATAATCGATGTTAGCGTCTTTCAAACCACCTGCCCAAAATTTGCATCTGATAATAGACGCCACCATGCTTGTATATTCTTTTGCAGCTGGTTCAAAAATCGGGTCGGTAATTATCTGAAATGCACTGAGTGTCTTGATGTCTTTCTCTCCAAGCGTTAGCAGATCTCGTGGCTCAACAAATCTAAAGTGCCCTTTGCCCTTCTGTAGACGAACAACCACGGTAGTAGTTTCACTGTCATACATCCAGAATCTCATATTATCCAGAGTACCGTCTGGAATAGCTTTAGGCACAGGAATACGAGTGACTTTCTTTGTAGCAGGCCACATGACGTTGACCATTGTCTTTCCTGTCTTTGGATCCACGATCCCCTTTGTTTTCTTCAAGAACGATTCTGCGGTTGGCATCTTTGGAAAGCCTTGATCAATTTTCGCTTAAAATTATGTCGGTTGCTTAAGTTTGAAGAACATATACTTGTATATGTTTCCGGTGATCTACTTGTAGAGTCACAGAGGATAGCCATTTGTCTAAAGACTGAAAGCATCCGGGGCGATTGTGATATGTTTTGTGTTTTAGATTCTTTCACTTAAAATTATGTCGGTAACTCTAAGTTGGAAGGACATGTATTTTCATATGTGTTTGGTCCTGTTAACCACTTTTGGACATACGGGGTAGCCATTTACCTGAAACCTAAGAGTGACCGGGGTGATCAAGTCTCAAACTGTCTTTTAGGAAATGATATTATTATTCAGCTAAAAGCTTTTCAGATAGCTTAAAGTATTTTAAATGAAAATTGATTCAACCTTTGAGAAATGATAGATAAATTGATTTTGAATACCTAACGTGTGAAGTTATTAGGCAAAAAAAGGCTTTTGATTAGTTATTGATGTGTGTGGAAGCTCTTCATGATAATTAAAAGTTTGAGGTGATATAAACTAAATCTGCTAAACTTATTGTGGAGAGTCATTTTGAAGATATTTGCATGTCTCTAGATACATCTCTCCGAATGATAGACAGAAAAGCAAGTACCCAATCATACACGAGCCTGTTAGTATCTTGATCACCAAAAGGTTATATTTAATACTTGAAGTCAAAAAAAAAAAAAATAAATAAAAATAAAATAAAATAAAATAAAAATAAAATTTTTTATCATTAAAATTGTCTTCTCAAAGCTTAAAGGGGTCTCAGGGAACTACAGGGGTGGGGCACTAAAATAAGTCCTAAGCACCCTGAATGTAAGGCTTGTATGTCCGGATGACATGTAAGTCCAACGTTCAACCTTAAAGCTTAAAATCGCTTTGTACAAAGAAAAGTTTTTTGATCAAGTACTAGGAGGTTGGAGTCAAATTGGGGTGATCTGGGGAAAGCCAAATACGCCTTGAGAATAGATAAGGGGCTTCAGAGGTCCATAAGTGATGTCCATGTAAGTCTTATGCCTAATCGAATCTAATCATATCACTAATGCAATGAAAATCATGAAAATTACCTGCTATCAACCTTTTCACTATGTCACAATAATGCTGAAAATGAATCATTATGAAAGTACCTTAATCAATATGATCTCATGTTCGGATCTTTTCATAAAAGGGTGGTTCGTTTTTAAATAGCTGAAATTTGATCCCAATATATGTTGATTTTCTAAAGACTGGTTAGGTAAATTCTGTTTTAGTTTTTTATTTTTATATATAACTTAGAAACATAACATTTTACTATTCTTGTTTTCTTTATGTTTCTTTTTTGTTGTTTTGTTTTATCTCGAAATCACTCTCCTCGAAACATGTGATTTAACTGGGTCGTTTGCAATGTGTTTATATTTGTTTGGGCTTTAGACTGGATTATCAGGTATGAGATTTAAAGTATTTGGGCTGCAACAAAGGGTTGGGCTTGTTTGTGGGTTCTCGGCCCATCCCTTTTGGGTATAAATGATATTTATCCCAGATTTTATGCTCATTCATTCAAAAACACTTTCATATCTCAAACCATTCAGCCGAAAATCTCACAAACATAAGCTAATCTCACTCCATTGTTTTTGGTGTTCTTTTGATCGAGTTACAGGTATTGGATTGTTTTAGGGTAAATTGTTAGAAGTCAAAGGGATTTGTTGCAGGATTAGTGGAGATCTCGGTGACTTAGAGAAGACGACACATATTCCAAGAAGAAACCCAAAGGGTTCTCTGTCCTCCGCTGTCAAAGAGCTCTGGTTGACTTTCGTTGACCGAGATCTCCTAGCCTTGACTGAGACCTCATGTTCTCGGTTGACTTTTGTTGACCGAAATCGCTGGAATTGACTGAGAACTCATATTCTCTGTTAATCTTGACAGAGAACACTTGCTTTTAACCGAAACCCCCTTTGACCGAAATCTAATGTGGACAAAAAACTCTTGTGGACCGAAAACAACTATTTTAGTGTTATCACTTTTCTTTGTAGTCCATTTAATTTGTTTTTGTCATCATTGGCCCCTCATGTTTTGAAACTTGACCTAAAATGCTTAAAATATAATTGTGATCAAGCTTACACTTACTAACTTGATTCGTTTGGTGCAGTAATGGCTGATCAGGCTCCGTTAAAGTTTGTGGACACACATAACATAGTTGGACATTTGTTTGATCCACCACTGGCCCACAAGGAATTCAAGTCTATGATTGTCGGCCTCAACACTTGCAGGATTTCTCACACATTACGAGAAAACCCTGTCATTTGCAAAAAGATGATCACTGATTTTTGGAATAATGCCTCAATCAATCCACGAGGAGTAGATGGAGTTGTGTCGATTGACTCTAAAATTCAGAATAAGCCGGTCGTCATCACAGAGACTATTATAAGGGATGTGCTTTTGTTTGGTGATCAACCTGATCACCCGACAAAATACTCTGCTGTTGCTGTCTCTGAGATTATTATCAGGATGGGTTATGAGGGTGCTTATCCTCCAGCAATCAAGAAACTATTTCACCCATACTGGAGGTTTTTGATACACACGTTCTTCACATGCGTGTCAGGAAGAAAGGGGGGATCTGACGAGATCATTCATACTCAGATGTCTGCTATTGTTGCTCTGATCATGGATTGGAATTACAACTATTCCAAGTTCGTTTTTAATGAAATGATGAGCAATCTGAAAGGGAAGAAGAAAGAGACGTTCCTCATGTATCCCAAATTTCTGCAAATGATTTTTGACTCTCACTACACCGACATTGTCAAATCTGTTGATACATTAGATACATTGACTTCATATCTAATGTATCAATAGATTTGAAAATGTCGGTGTAGTGAGAGTCAAAAATCATTTGCAGAAATCTGGGATACATGAGGAACATCTCTTTCTTCTTCCCTTTCAGATTGCTCATCATTTCATTAAAAACGAACTTGGAATAGTTGTAATTCCAATCCATGATCAGAGCAACAATAGCAGACATCTGATGTATGCTCTAGAGTGTGACTGGCGGCTGCGGCTGCTGTGGCTGTTGGAGAGGATGCTGCTGCCGTGGATTCATAATATTGGGAACATATGCGGGCTGTCGGCGCGTAGGAATGCCAATCTGGAGAGCGACAGCCGCATCTGTGCCCGTAGGTGGTGGTGCATGAGGACCTTGTCGGACCGGGATGAGCGTAGGTGGATCATGAAGCTCATAGTACCCAGCCTTCCGGGCATCCTCCAAATCATACGGGGCCCTGGGGTAAAATAGTCACGGGGATAGCGATCAAACACCCCTAGGTGCTCTGCAATAAGAGTGATGTACGAACCCATAGATAACTGGGCTGATAGGCCCTGCCACCCACGGCTCCGGGAGAACGACGCGAGAAGCAGCATCGCTATGTTGGCCTCCCGGCCGGTGATCATCCATAGCAAACAAAAAATATCGATGTTGCTGCACTTCTCGTGGCCCGAATAATGGCCCACGATAGAGCAAGCAACAACGTGGTGAAGGTATCAGTGGACGGGGTCCCGAATGGACGACTCGACAACGGAGCTCGAGTGGGCCCCGTCCGCTATCGTGGCCCAAAACTGGCGCAACTGGGCCTCTGTCAGCCAAAACTCCCGACCGGTCTGCGATCGGAGAGTATAACCCCGGGCGCTCGTAAGAAACGTCGGGGTCAGCACCTCCTCGTTGGTGTAAAAGCCGGTGGCCATGACGAACTGAGGAAGGGCCAAGGGCGAATGACACTGCATGGGGCTCGGAGTACTCGGTGGGCACATGTCTGAATGTGGAAATGAACTTACGGGTGAGATCGAAGTACTGTGCCAAGCCAACCATGAGTGCCTGAACCCACTGATTCCTCAACATAGCCCGGACGTCCACCTCCTGGCCCAATGCACGGAGCAGGGTCCAGTCGATCGTCCAATGTCGAAAGAACTGCATCGCTGCGAAACGACGATACAAGGTCTGCTCCTCCGACAAAGGAGAAAATCG
Source organism: Bidens hawaiensis (assembly GCF_021521415.1). Taxonomy (NCBI): domain Eukaryota; kingdom Viridiplantae; phylum Streptophyta; class Magnoliopsida; order Asterales; family Asteraceae; genus Bidens; species Bidens hawaiensis. The sequence continues at coordinate 11,044 of NW_027501220.1, read as the reverse complement.
GAGAATAATGTGCGGGATCTGGTGGCCGTCCCCATGATCGACTCCCTAACCATATCGGGAGTGATCGGGATCTCATCCCCGTCGTACCTGATGACCCGTGGTGGACGCACCACAGGCTGCGGGGGCTCTGAAGCACCTCTCGGTCGGGCTTCGGGACCACGTCGTCCTGCGCCGGCTGGTCTCTGTCTCTTGCGCCCGGCGTTGCCCGATGAAGAACCTGGAACATCTGACATACTGCACAACAGAGATAAAATATCAATATAAGACACTAAAAACGAGAAAAATTTCGGGATATCCTATTTACATCTAAAATAAATCTAGGTATCTCCGCCCAAATGGAGATTGAGTACGGGCGAAAAACCTAAAAACGATTAACGCTCCAAAAGTCCTGAAACACGACACGATACAACTGACTCGAATAACATTGACTCGAATGAACAGACAGGACTGACAATTGTCTCAAAAAACGCACAACACAATGAACTCGACTCGAGACTCACAGAATCGGGCGGATCGGGTCTCGATAATCTCTTATATTATTATAATATTATTAAGTTTGTTAGTTTATTATGTAATAAAATATTATTAAAATTATAGATTAAATTAAATTATATATATATATATATATATATATTATTAAGATATTTAAGTTATATATATTATTAGTAATATTATTACTAGTAGTTAAAATTTGTTAACTTTTCTTAAATTAGATTATATATTATTATTACAATATTAAATTATATTAAAATATTAGAAAGTATTATTAATATTATTATTAGTATTAAATAAAATATTATTATTATATGATATTAAATTTATTAGATATTAAAATTAAGTTTTATAATTTTTATATTACAATAATATTATAATATTAAAATATATTAGAATACTATTAAAATTTTTATTTTTCTTTATTTATTTTACTTGTATTATTATTATTATACGAAACCCGACCCGACACCACATTTAAGCATAACTCGACACAAAAACAATCCCGCCAAAACCAACTTACCTAAACCCTGCAACAAAAATCCAAGACACCCCCTAGCCCTTCGTCTCGACAAATCACACTTGACACTTAGGAAATCAACTCGAACCACAATGATTAATGATCTAAACCTACCCCAAAGCAACCCGACAACAAACCATAATTCCAAATCAAAATAAACTCAATTAAAAGTGGACGATTGGTAACTTACCTCGAGACTCGAAAATAAAATCAGGAAATGGTGGTGGAAAATAATGACGGTGACTGAGGCGGTGGTGATGGAACGACGGAGAGAGAGGGCGAGGAGAGATAGAGTGAGAAGAGCTTTGAAGTTGATCAAAAGATGTACGGCGGTGGTAGATGGTGGTTGTCGAGTGATAGAGTGAGGAGAGAAAGATAGTGGTGAAGGTGGATAGTGGATGGCAGTGGCGGTGGTGATCGGAGAGGTCGCCGGAGGTAGATAAGTGAGATGAGAGAGAGATGGCGGTGATGAAGATGGGGAGACGGTGGTGGTGTTATATATATATATATTATTTAATAAAAAAAACTTCGGATTATCCATGACCCATCTCGTAGCGCGATGGGTTATGGAGGTAACGGTCGCACTACGCGACCCAAATCTAGTTAAATTAGGGTTTAAACACCATCGCGTAGCGCGATGGTGAGCTGTCCGAGACCATCGCGCTACGCGATGGTTCCCAGTAAATAGAAAGTTTTTGCCGATTTGGGGTCGGACATTTTCCGACCCGGTCACTTTTCGACATCCCGACATCACCCTGAACACGTTTCCGAAGTTGGAATTTGCAATGCGTACCTGGGTTGACGTGAAGTTAACCAGATGCTTACCGAACCTCCATAACTTTCACTTCAACAAAAGCCTCCCCACACTTGGGATTTACTGCACAAAACTCGAGACAAAAGTCAAACATCGACTCGACAAACAGAACATAAAATGGAACACACTTACAAACCCGGGTTGCTTCCCAGTCAGCGCTGAATTGCGTGTCTACAGCTCGACAATGCCTTGAACGTGTCAATTATCTTCATAAACCGGTGAGGTCACAATGAAATTCACCGATTCCTTTTCCATCTTATGAATATCCTCCGTCTCCAAATATGGCTTCAATCTATAGCCATTTACCACTTGTCGAATGTGATCATCAAAATTCTCAATCTTGAATTGCCCGTGATTACCAACTCCAACAATCAAAAACGGGCCCGTCCACTTACTCTTCAACATACCGGGAAAAGCTTCATCCTCGTGTTGTATAACCACACCTTTTGACCAACTTCAAAGCTCTTCAACCGTATCTTTGCATCATGCACCTTTTTCATTTTCGCCTTGTAAGCCGATGCACACTCATACGCTTCATCCCGCAACTCCTGGATCTCGCACAATGCTAAGTTCCTAGCTTTACCTGCATCATCATAGCTAGTATTGACTTCCTTAGTAGCCCAATAAGCACGTTGTGCAATCTCAACCGGTAAATGGCAATCCTTTCCATACACAAGTCTATATGGTGTGGTTCCAATCCGCGTTTTAAAAGCGATTCGGGAATGGGCCCATTAAATTGATCCCCCACACATCAAACATATCAATTACTAGGATCGGTTTCAAGGGAATCTCATCCCTCTTGAAGATACTCCCGAGTTGTTGACACTTCAAACAGCGTGTCGCGAACTCGTGAGCATCTCGAAACAATGTTGGCCAATAAAAGCCACTAGTTAACACTTTTCTCGTGGTTTTCTGTCCGCTGAAGTGACCACCACATGAAGACGAATGCGCGTGCTCCAACACTAATCTAACATCCTCCTCAGGTATGTATCTCCTAATCATCTGATCAACTCCAATCTTGAACAGATCGGGGTCGTCCCAAAAATACTGCTTCGCCTGTGACACCAAATGTTTCTCCTTCCTCCTTGGCCAGTGTTCGGCCAAATCACCTGCAACTTTAAAATTGACAATATGTGCAAACCAAGAGTTTTGGGACATCGCCAAAATCTGTTCGTCGGGGAAAGACTCGTCTATTGGTCCGTCCCGATCTCCATCTTCAATCACAATCCGGGACAAGTGATCTGCAACGACATTCTCTATTCCCTTTTTGTCACGGATTTCCAAATAAAATTCTTGCATTAACAAAACCCATCTGATTAACTGAGGTTTTGGGTCTTTCATGTCCATGAGGTACCTAACTGTAGAATGATCAGAATAAACAATTACTTTGCTACCCCATATGTAAGAACGAAATTTGTCCAAAACATACACTACAGCGAGCAACTCCTTCTCAGTTGTGGTATAAATCAACTGAGCGCCTGAGAGGGTCTTGCTCGCATAGTATATAGCAACGGGTTTCTTCTCAACCCGTAGACCCAAAACAGCCCCGACTGCATAATCACTCGCGTCACACATAATTTCAAAAGGTCGGGTGATTGCAAAATCGGGGCTTCCACTAACTTCTGTTTCAGAATGTCGAAGGCCTTAGCACATTCCTCGTTAAAATCAAATGGGTCATCCTTTAACAATAGATTACATAAAGGTTTGGTGATGTCACTAAAACCTTTATTAAACCTCCTATAAAACCCTGCGTGCCCAAGGAATGATCTAATGCCTTTGACATTTGTGGGATAAGGTAGGGTGGAAATAACTTGAACCTTAGCTCGGTCCACCTCGATCCCACGACTCGACACAACATGGCCCAAAACAATCCCTTCATGAACCATAAAATGGCTCTTCTCCCAACTAAGAACCAAATTCGTTTCAACACATCTTTAAAGAACTCTTTCGAGCTGATGTAAACAAGATTCAAAAGATGTGCTGAAGATTTCCAAAGACTCCCCCACCATATAGGAAAAAATACTCATTATGCACCTTCGAAAGGTGGTGGGGGCGTTACACAGTCCAAATGGCATTCGACTAAATGCGAAAGTGCCATACGGGCATGTGAACGTAGTCTGTTCCTGATCTTCAGGATGAATAGCTATCTGGTTATAACCCGAATAACCATCTAAAAAACAATAGAATTTTTGACCTGATAGCTTTTCCACAATCTGATCGGTAAACAGAAGCGGAAAGTGATCTTTCGATGTTGCCGCGTTCAGTTTTAGATAATCAATGCAAATACGCCACCCGGTTACTGGCCGGGTGGCAACCTCGTTACCTGAGTCGTCCTTGACGACTTGGATGCCCACCTTCTTTGGGACTGTCTGAGTTGGGCTCACCCATGTGCTGACTATATGGCAAAAATAATTCCAGCATCGAGCCACTTCAGCACCTCCTTCTTCACAACTTCCCGCATGTTCGGGTTCAACCGTCTCTGTGCATCATGCGCAGGTTTCACATCCGGATCTGTCAAAATTTTGTGCATAACAATCGAGGGACTAAACCCTTTCAGATCCGCTGTAGTCCACCCGATCGCCTCCTTATTCGCAACCAGCACCTTCAGCAAAGCAGATTCCTGTTCCAAAGACAAGTTAAAAGCTATAATAATCGGCAATGTATCATTCTTACCCAAAAACGCGTATTTCAGATGCCTCGGTGTCTCCTTCAGCTCGACTTTCGGTGCTTCCTGTAAAGATGGTTTCAACCCGGTATCGATCTTCTTGGGAAGCGGTTCCACCTGAACCGACCATGGGGGTCGATCTCCCCGTAAAGCTGCAACCTCCAGCTTCTTCTCCTCCTCTTCCAGTTGCTTATCAGTTTCCACCTATAATCTGTCAAACATAAAACACGTCTCCGCTGTGCCATCCGTGTCCATGACTGAGTCGTATAACGGAATGCACTCGTCAATAATGTCCGCCATAAAGCATTCATCATCAATCGGAGCATTATTTACATGTGTGAAAACATTAAGTCTAAGCTTATGGTTACCAAATGCCAAGTCTACAGTACCGGTTCGACAATCGATTTTGGCATTTGCGGTGGCCAAAAATGGCCTACCGAGGATAACCGTGGGCTGTTTGGTTCTCTCACCCGAAACCTAATCGAGAACCAACAAGTCAACTGGAAAGTAAAAATCTTACACCTTGATGATCACGTCATGTAACATTCCCTAGGGAAGTTTCGGTGTCTGATCCGCGAGAACAACTGTGGTCGCGGCTGTCCAAAGCGGACCGAAGTCATACTGATCGTACAAACTTCCCGGGAGGATGCTAATGCTAGCTCCAAGATCTAGGAGCACCCGTGTCATTTTAAAATCACCCACCTGAATAGATATAATGGGCGTTCCCGGATCTTGTAACTTGGGTGGAAGAGCACTCGAAAGAATTGCACTCACATTATCTGTTAAATCAATCTGTTTAGGAATCTTTCGGTTCCGTTTCTTTGTCCACAACTCTTTCAAGTACTTCGCATAGGCGGAAACTTATTTTATGGCATCTAAAAGAGGAATGTTAATTTTAACTTGTCAAAACGTTTCCCACATTTCTTCCTGTTGTGGGCCCCGTTTAGATGTCATTTTCACCTTTGATGGCGATAACAAGGCATCGGGATAGGGGACGGTTTTGGCCATCCCCTTGTCCTTAGAATTGTTGTTGTTGCCATCCTTCAGAGCCGGTTCATTTATTTTAATTTCTTTTTATTATTTTCAATTAAACCGGTTCTGGTTCGTCGTCACTAATGACTGTTTCATCAATATCTTCCACCACCCCCATCAACCCGAGATGGTGGACCCCTAACCTTATTATCATACTTTTCCCCATTTCTTAAAATACTTACCTGATTGACGTGCTTCTTCAAACTCGAACTTGAATTGAAGTGCTGCGGGTTCACTGTGGTATCACTCGGTAACTGACCCGCAGTTTTCTGCAACTTTGCCATGTCTAGTGCGAGTTGACCAATCTGTTTTCACATTGCTTCTGCTGACTTGTCACTCAACTTGAATTGTCTCTGCGTTTCCTTCTGATTATCAGTCACAACCTTCAACAATACATTTAACTTTGAATGTATGGACTCGTCTGAATTTCCCGAACTACCCTTCTGCTGGTCCTGATTCTGATTACCCGATGAGCTATTACCCTGGTAACCATCTTTATTATATCCCAGACTGTTATACTGACTGTTCGAACCACCCTGTTAGTAGCCGTTCTGCTGTCGATTCTGACTGGACCCCTGAATGTTCGGGTTTGACTGATTTGACGCGTTCCCGTATTTGAAATTCGGGTGATTCCTCAGGCCCGGGTGATAAGTGTTCGAATTGAACCCTTGGCCCTTGGACTCCCCGTACGCGTAACTGACTTCCTCCTCATCGGTATACTCGTCATTATCAAACCCAGGGCAATCTTCAACCTTATGCCCCAACTCGCCACAATCTGAACAAACCGGGAATTTCACCCCGACTTTACCAACCTCTGTCTTCTTCTCTTTTCGATAACCTGCGAGTTTCCATTCCAACTCTGCAATTCTATCTGACTCGCTCGAGGCTGATTTAACCGATCGGGTGACCCCAACTTTTCGTCTTCGTTCAGCAGCTGCTTCTGACTTGGAGTCCTCACACATAAACTCAAGAAAACCCAAATCGTCCTCTTCGGGTTGATTCAATAACATACCATTACATGATGATTTCAAATATTTTATGTCTTCATAAGTCAACCCATCAACAAAACACTTGACCAACTCCCACAACTCAATCTGATGGTGCGGGTACTTCCTAATCATCTCCTTATAACGAGTAAAGGCCTCATGAAATAACTCACCCGGTAACTGTGAAAAATGTCGAATCTCCATACGGGCCTCGATAGTCTTCGACTGCGTATAGTACTCGTTAAGGAAAACCTGCTGCATCTCAGCCCAACTCTCAATACTGTGCATTGGTAGCGAGTTGAACCATTGTTTTGCTTTGTCTTTTAGTGAAAACTGGAACAACGGCAACCGAACCTCATCCTGATCATATGTACCATCACCGATCAACCCGCAAATAGCTAAAAAATCTGACAAGTGTGAATACGGGTCTTCCGATCTCAGTCCGTGAAAATGTGGAACTATGTTGACATAGGACGGACGGGATTTAAATGTCGGTTATGTCGTCTCGTGAAGCTGTGGGACAATAGGTGAGGCACCATCTGAAATAGCCGGTCTGAACCGACAATTAACACCCTGAACCGGAGGCCCATAATTCCTTCGTCTGCCCTCGGTTCCTCAAAACCTCCCTGGTTAACCTGAATTGGCTGTCTTCGTTCCTCCCGATATCTTCCTATACCCACTCCGATCTAGATTTCTGTTCCTCCACCTGTTACCTCTCACCCTAACCGGCTCCTCAACTTTCTCAACCTGTATACCTCATCTGCGTTTCTCTGCTCAAACCTGTCATTCCCTCTAACTCGCCATTCATCCTCGTTACTCATCATTCCTCAGTTCTTGTTCCTCCTCATATCCCTCTTCTTCGTCTTCGGTGTGAATACTGACATGATCAAAATCTCGTATAATCGGCTGTCGGTGACGGGGGTGTTGTTCGGGGCTGATGGCCCGGGTCTGTCAAGGTTTCGGTTTCGGTTTCTGGATTGTCAGGCTAAATTTTGTGGTTGTGGATTGGTGTTTAATGGTGGTGGCAGGTCGTTATTAGGTGGGTTTTGGTTATTTGGTGGGTTAGGCTCGGGTTGGAAAACATCGATCTCGGGTGGTGGGTTTTAGTTTTGATTCTAGTTCTGGTTCTGACCTTCCATGTCTGACTGTCTGATATGAGCTTGGTTCTGCTAAGCTAACTGTTTAATTTCTGGCTCGAAAATCAGCGGAGAATTTCTTCTTGAATGGCGGGTGTGCATAAACCTGTTACCTGCACAAATAACACACCCCGCGTAAAATGGGAAAATAAAACTAAACTAAAAATAAAAATAAAAATAACAACTAAATTAAACAAAGAAATTAATTAATCACAAAAACACTAAGTGCACTAACTCCCCGGCAACGGAGCCATTTTGATGCTAGACTGTCGCTATCTAGTCAAAAACAATTAATTCAGTGTCCTAATCACCTAAGCAAGCAAGGGTAAGTAGGGTGTCGAACACGAGGAGTATGTGGTTAGTGTGAAGTGAAATCAATTCCTAACATTATGAAGTAGTTCAATTAAAGTGCTGATCACACTAGCAAACAGTTTGTGTTTTATAATAAGCAAACAAGTAGTCAAGTATTCAATCAGTTAACAAAGCAAATCACACTACCGGGAATTCAAGTAAGCAAGCTAACAGCAAACTCATTCACATAACAGATAAACTATCTTGTGTCAACTACAGACTGACTAACCAGTTAAACCTTATGCATCCACGCTCGCTAACTCATGGCACTTGTTATCAAACGGTCATTGCCTGTGTGACTCACTAAGGGCAAACGTATGCTTTCTCACAATTAACAGGTCAAAACAATCCTATAAGCAATTATCATAGCAACTGGCACACTAATCGTTCTGATTGAAATAAACCTAAACTAATATTGTGCACAATAATACTAGACATCAATACTCATAGATTAACATCAAGATAATTACAATCAATCGTTCTAGTATATGAGAAAATAACTGAAAGATTACAAACTATACATCCTGGGTATGACTTGAAGGATCTAGCCGCGTCTCCGCATCTCTCGGTCTTCGATTGTGATGTTATAGAACATGTAGATGGCCTTGAGATGAACGGAAGTGATGGTGAGCAGCTATTCTCCTCCAAAAATGCTCTGGAAAACTGAATGATGCGTCTAGGGTCATCCCAATGTGTTATAAAGTAAAACCCTAACTTTCACGATTCTGGGGACCATCGCGTAGCACGATGGTCCCTTGTCCTGGTCCATCGTGCTATGCGATGGACCACAAGTCAACGCCAGTCAAATTACAGGGCATCGCATAACGTGATGCCCCACCTTCAATGCCCATCGCGCTATGCGATGGGTCTCTTCACTCAGCCGGTCCACATAACTGCCTCGGTAAGCATGCTGGACATCCCGGGTCTTCATTACGTGCTCGTACAGGTTCAAATTAAGCGTGTTAAGTACCTTTGACCTGAAACACAATAAACACGTATGAAGTTCCAAAGTTTCTAAACTAAACAAATTAAACGATTAAGTTAGCATGTTAATATATGTACAAATAAACCGAACATCAATGGTTGAACCCGAACATGCGGAAGTTGTGAAGAAGGAGGTGCTGAAGTGGCTCGATGCTGGATTATTTTCGCCATTTCAGACAACACATGGGTGAGCCCGACTCAGACTGTCCCAAAGAAGGCAGGCATCCAAGTCGTTAAGGACGACTTAGCTAACGAGGTCACCACCGGCCGGTAACCGGGTGGCGTATTTGCATTGATTTTCGAAAACTGAACGCTGGCAACATTGAAAGATCACTTTCCGCTTCCGTTTATCGATCATATTGTGGAAAATCTATCAGGTCAAAAATTCTATTGGTTTTTAGACGGTTATTCAGGTTATAACCAGATAGCTATTCATCTTGAAGATCAGGAAAAGACTACGTTTACATGCCCGTATGGTACTTTCGCATTTAGGCGAATGCCATTCGGACTGTGTAACGCCCCCGCCACCTTTCAAAGGTGCATGATGAGTATCTTTTCCGATATGGTGGGGGAGTCCTTGGAAATCTTCATGGATGATTTCTCAATATTCGGCACATCTTTTAAATCTTGTTTACATCCGCTCGAAAGAGTTTTAGAAAGATGTGTTGAAACAAATTTGGTTCTTAGTTGGGAGAAGAGCCATTTCATGGTTCAGGAAGGATTGTATTGGGCCATGTTATGTCGAGTCATGGGATTGAGGTGGACCGAGCTAAGGTTCATGTTATATCCACTCTACCTCATCCCACAAATGTCAAAGGCATTAGATCATTCCTTGGGCACGTAGGGTTTTATAGGAGGTTTATTAAGGGTTTTAGTGACATCACAAAAACCTTATGTAACCTATTTTTAAAGGATGCCCATTTGATTTTAATGAGGAATGTGCTAAGGCCTTCGACATTCTGAAACAGAAGTTAGCGGAAGCCCCAATTTTGCAATCACCCGACTGGAAATTGCCTTTTGAAATTATGTGTGACACGAGTGATTATGCATTCGAGGCTGTTTTGGGTCAACGGGTTGAGAAGAAACCCGTTGCCATATACTATGCGAGCAAGATTCTCTCAGACGCTCAGTTGAACTATACCACAACCAAGAAGGAGTTGCTCACAGTAGTGTATGCTTTGGACAAGTTCCGTTTTTATATAGGGGTAGCAAAGTAATTGTTTATTCTGATCATTCTGCAGTTAGGTACCTCATGGACAAGAAAGATGCAAAACCCCGGTTAATCAGAAGGGTCTTGTTGCTGGAATTTGATCTGGAAATCCGGGACAAAAAGGGAATAGAAAACGTCGTAGCAGATCATTTGTCCCGGATTGTATTAGAGGAGGGAGACCAGGACGGGCCCATTAACGAGTCCTTCCCCGACGAACAGATTTTGGCAGTGTCCCAAAACCCTTGGTTTGCTCATATTTTCAATTTTAAGGTTGCGGGTGATTTTCCCGAGAATTGGCCAGGAGAAAGAAGAAACATTTGGTGTCACAGGCGAAGCCATATACTTGGGACGACCCGATCTGTTCAAGATTGGAGCTGATCAGATGATTAGGCGATGCATACCTGAAAAGGATGTTAGATCAGTGTTGGAGCACGTGCATTCGTCTGCATGTGGTGGTCACTTTAGAGGACAGAAAACGCGAGAAAAGTGTTAACTAGTGGCTTTTATTGGCCAATGCTATTTCGGGATGCTCACGAGTTCGCGACACGTTGTTTGAAGTGTCAACAACTCGGGAGTATCTCCTAGAGGGATGAGATGCCCTTGAAACCGATCCTAGTAATTGATATCTTTGATGTCTGGGGGATCAATTTCATTGGCCCATTCCCGAAATCGTACGATAATTTATACATCCTAGTGGCCGTCGACTATGTTTCTAAATGGGTCGAGGCGATAGCCACTAGGACAAATGATCACCTAGTAGTTTGTAATTTCGTTCAAAGCAACATATTTTTAAGGTTTGGAATTCCCCGAACTATTATTAGTGACGGGGGTTCTCATTTTAAAAATTTTAAATA
>NW_027501219.1:0-60571 GCF_021521415.1 Bidens hawaiensis | reverse complement strand
TTTTCCTTGCTTCAAACCTCTAGTGAACCAGGCTCAAGGACAGTTCTAGAAACATATCTCACGTGCAAGCTTTAAATGCCTTCTCATCTCTTGTTGACTTGGGGGATACGTATCAACCTTACCGGTCCTTAGTAAAACAACAAAAGCAGTTGACTTTGTAACAAACCTTAAACAAAGTCAAACTCCTAATTAATACCATAGAGTTTAACCACTTGTGACAACCACAGCTTGGACAGAGGTGTTACCAAGAAAGACCTACCTCATAAACGAATCAAATGTGACTAGGGGTGAGCAAGATAAGGGTCGAACCCTTAAAACCCGGTTATCCGACTCGTAAAACCCTTAGTTAGACCCGAATATATAATATGGGTCAGGTAAATGGTATTTAAAATTCACCTTAAAGGGTAAAAGAGTTTTCAAGGGTCCGACCCTTTTCCAAACCCTTTTACCCGTTTACTAGTTTCTAGATAGATATATATGAGATTCGTGATTATCTGAAATTTAGGAGAGATATATTTCATATAAGGTTCATCCAAAATTTCCCAATTACTAAGAAAAATTAAATAAAGGGTCATACTACTTATTGGAAACATATATATGAGAATCACTGAATTGTTCTCTATATGAAATTTGTAAATGTGAATATTTCAGTTTAAATGGATGATTAACTTTCAAAAATTACACTTTACTATATTGTTAAATGAAAGAATAATTGTTCTAAGATTCATATATTAAAGTCATATATGAGATATGCAACTAGTAAATGCGGAAAAAGAGTTGTGATTACTGACTTAAAGGGTAAATGGTTGGACCCTTAAAACCTCTATTTATACCCGACCCTTTTATTGTTTAGAGGGTAGGGTTTAGGGTCCACGTTTCTTCCTAAAAAAAGTAAAGGGTCCGAATAGGGTATTAGGTAAAAGGATAGAGTCTTACCATTTGAACAACCCTAAATGTGACATACCAACTGGTCATTACTCATTATGAGATAAGTGTTGAATAATAGTCAAAGATTTGCGTTTAAAGTATCATTATTAATTATAGTAATACACACTTGTTTGGACGTACAGCTGGTTTATGAAGAATTGTGCACGTTTGTCGGTATTGGTATCAAATAAATCTATCAAATGTTTGAGAGGTAAAGACGAAGCTTCGTGAGATAAATTTGTTGAAATTAACGTAGGTTAGTTCAAGTGGGATTCACAAGTCTACGCCTCGTTTGTTGTAAACTAACACAAAACTATCCACGTTTTTGTTTGGTTGGTTGTCTTAAACATATATTAAGTTATTACTTATTAGCCTATCTAGCTACTACTTGTTTATTAAACTATCTAAGATTATACTGATTTGTGAAGTTTCTTAGCTTGTTAACAGATAGAAAAGAACTTTATAGAATAGTAACAATTTTTCACTATTTTAATGCATTACTATTAAGTTTTTTATATAAACGCTATCTTAATCATACCAAGCAAAATTCAAGTTAAACACATAACATGACTTGTTTGTTAATCTTTTCAAAGTCTCAATTTTGAAGGTGTTTAGCCCCAAATCATTTAGTACAATGAAATAAAGGGGACTATGAATTTACGTTGTGTCATGTATCGATTCTAATTTGTCACTTGATCAATTCGGCCTCTCTAACCAGATCGAACCTAGCTCCAAGTCACTTTACTATTCACAACTGCCTCACATGAAGTCAACCTCTATATAGTTATCTTGATCAGCCCCAACACCACAAAGGCTCTCTTTGATTGCATTAGTCTAGGGTTAATCCTTTTTTGGAGGAACATATGGCTAAATCACAGTCTTCTCCTTTAGATTCTAACTCGCAATACGTACGATACATTCATATTTCCCTTAATCCTTTTGTTCGAAACCTCCATAGGTAAGGAAAAGTCCCCAAGCTTTGATTAAGGTATTAACCTCCAAAATAACCATCTTTTGAAGACCCTTGAACTCATTTTCTAGTTAATCATTAACGTTTGGTAATGACTAATCCATGTCACACTTATTTACTAACTTTTACTATGTCACATGTTATAATAATTTTCTATCTTGACTATTTCATAGCACATATGAACATGTTAGCTTACAAGTTAGCTAGTTCATAACACATATGCATATGTTAGGTTACAAGCTAGCTTAGTCCACGTTACATATTAGTTCAATTATTAATTATATTAGCCCCAATTATTAGTTATATTAGCCCATAATATAATCATTCACTAGCCACTTAATAATTACCTAAGTTGACTCATAAAAATCATAACACCCTAAAAATTGGGTGTCAAAGTTTTGCTCCTTGTTTGGTGCATTAATTTTGACACGCCGTTAGCAATATTCATATGTGTGAATTAGTGATCTCAAATAGAAACCTTTGTTTGTAACTTGCAAAAATTGGGCAAAAGCTTTTGAAAAAAGTGAGTATTAGTTTAAAATTTACGATGAAGGTGCCCAAAGAAGATGATCAGAGAGAGCTGATCGGAGGTATATTAGGATATCGGTCGAGTAATGTTTTTAATTATTTGCTTTCTAATTACAAGACCAAATCGATCATTTTTTTAAGACCAAACATGTTACCCAAGAAAACAATAGATTCTAAACCTGTAATTTATAGCGTTTAAGAACCAAATTTGTAAAACATATAAATACAACAAGAACAACCATCCATGTAATTAACTCCTTTTTTGTTTGACTCAAAACTTGATTGTATTTTATTATCTAAAATAGATTTAAATGGAATCACACCCAGTTTGGACTATTATATGAATTAGGCAAAATGTTCTTTCGATAATCGTAAAACCGAATGTACCATTTGTAACGAGCATGATCAATTATGAAAATCTACAAATTGATAATCAATTATAGATTCTATTCTACATACATAACAAACTGTTCATAACTAGAACCAAGTAATTGTAATTAAGGACAAAAAAACTAAAAGTAAGTTATAAATTCGATTTTGCCACAAGCAAACCAATCTACACATTAACCTTCCCACCCTCTACTAACACACAATCAGTGGACCACAAAACAGGTGAAATAATCAAATTGAATAGCACATTGTTATTATTATTATTATTATTATTATTTATTATTATTAAATGTAAAAATTACAGGCTATGGAATCAACTATAGGTGTAGCAAGAGAGATTTATTCTTATTAAATTCAAATAAAAAATAATCAAGTTTCTCTCAAGGTCACCATGCATATGACAATGAATCAATAATTTACAACCACCACATGATACTTCCTAAATTTAAGGCCAAGTTGATTTCATAGACTGCCACAACATCACCAAAAAGAACAAGATAAGCTCAACCATGTAACCAGATTAGGTCAATCATGGTATTAAAATGTTTTGTAACAGTTTTTTATTCTATTACCTCAATTACACATCATGTGTATAATCAAACAATGATATTTTGCATATTTTCTACATCAAAACTAGACGGTATAGTACTTGCGCACAGCCCCGCGAACCTTCTCCATGTATTCTGCCGCTTGTAACTACATGATGGAACAAATCATCCATACACAGTTATGAAAGATTAAATTATAACTTATAATTATGGTTAGACATTTTGTATTAACTAATAATCATGGACTGGTTTATTTAATTTTATGTCTACATGCCTGCAAACAAACTGAACGTTTTATTAACCGTTTGGTAGGAAATGCGTTTATGGTCACTCGTATAATAAACAAACGAACATGAACACAATATTTTGTATTTAATTAAACAAACTAACATGAACACGTGCCTTGTTCGTTCACTTGCATTCGCTTTTAATCGTTCATTCATGATCGTTCACTTTAGTATGCCTTCAAATTTATGTATTTCTTATATTAATTTAAGATCAACTTAATTATCACAATTTAATACCCTTTGTTTATACACATTTGTAACTTTTGAAATCTTATGTTCTCTCTTTTATATACAAATTTATGTCCTTTTATATTCATGAGCTGTTCGTTTAGAATATTAACAAACGAACATAAGCTAATGCGGACATATTCATTTTCTTAACAAATAAACACGTACAAGAAAATATGTACGTGTAAGTGCGACATGTTAGTTCATTTGTTCATATAAGTTAAACAAACGAACAGTGCCCGTTCGTTTGGTTCGTTTACAAGCCTATATGTCTAGGCTATCAATTTGAATTTCACAAGATTTGGCACTACTTACAACAGGCTTGATGTAATGTTTAGATTCATTGATTTACATTGTAACTCATTCGTATTTGATTATCTAACTAGCATCACTTGCCTGATTACTTCTACGAGCATTCGCTATATTTTCATCAAGAAGTGCCAATAAGGATTTGTTAATCTGGTTCTTCTCCACCATGTCCAGTAACTATGTGACAAAATATGAATAGAGGTTTAGTATCCGCTACATAAACAACTATCAACAAAATAACCAATCGGATTTCACTTACAGTTGCTTTTATATCCTTAGATGTGAAAATCTTGTTTAGGTTATCTTTTGCCTTCACTATGTTAGCTTGCAGTTTATCATAAGCCTCTGCAAATTAATATATAAAAGGACAAATATTTTACTGGTTTAGAAATATGTTACTTCTAGTATAATATTGTTATAAAGATAATAACCTATTCCTTCCAAAAGGGCTTTTTGTAGTGCTTCCAACTCAATTATTCTATCTTCCATATCCTACAATGATCATTTTTAGTTTTTACTCACATTAGTCTGAGATTAATATATAATTATGATTTAAACAAATGGTAAAATAAGTAAGCAAACCTGGGTTTTTTTGAACCGCAAACCGAATCTGACCAAGTTCAAACTTTAAGTGAGTAAAGAACTCATCGGTTAACCTGAAAGTACCGGTGTTAGTATGAGGTGACATTAAAAAAAAAGTTATAGTTGTATTTAGGTTGACAACTTGACATGTTTCATGAGTACGAAAAAGCTATTTCAAAATTGTCTAAATTTTTATTTACGGTGGTTTTACATAAAATTGTAACAAAAACTTAGAACAACTGCTCAAAATAAACCGCATTTAAAGTGGTTAGGACTTAATTGTTATAAATAATCCTCATTTATTACGGTTTGGACTAACCCGCTTTATGTAAAGACTTTCTTTACAACGGTTAACAATATTGAACCGCTGTAAAAAGTAAAAAACAACTGAAATAGAAAAAACTATTTACAGAAACCGTTGTATAAAATGAACAGGAAACCGTGTAAATAGGGCCGTTGTAAAGATCAACAAAACCGTATGGCTGTAAAAGATATAATTATTAGTTACATCCTCTTTAGAAACCTTTATTTGTGCTAGTGTTAAATTATAAAATAGGTCGTGTTTGGGTTGAAATATTAATTTATAATTAATATCATATTAGTAATAATAAGTTGTAAGCATGTTCAAAAGGCTCGCGAGTTTGGAGCTCGCTTGAATCTAGCTCAAAAAAGCTCGCTCAATATGGCTCGGTTTGACACTGAGTTGGGCTGGCTCGGCTGCATTAGAAAGCGAGCTTAGCTTGGCTCGGTGCGTAACGAGCCGGATCGGCTCAGTTTGGCTCGCTTGGTAACTCGACCCGGATTATTTTACTTTTAATATATTTTATTTTTTATATAGATATATCATATTATTAAAAATGTTTAAAGTAAAAAGAGGCCAAATATCCCTCTCCAATCCTATTTCCTAATATAGACAAGTTGTTAAAAACAAATTTCTTGTTCTTATTTCTCAAAACGTACTCTTGCATTATTGTTATCGATCACGGGTTGGTTCGGAAGCTAATGATCTTATTGTTCTTATACGATTACGTATTGCTTATAACTTATTTTGTATTTGGTTGAACTCGTTATGTATTTAATGTTCGGTTGAACTCGTTATGAACTTACCGTTGATTTGGTTGAAACTTATTATTATTATTTTTCAAAATTAGACTAAATCGAGCCGAGCTAGCTCGGTCTGAAACCAAGCATAGCTCGAGCTTAATATTTTAGCTCGGTTTTAAAACCGAGCCGAGCCCAGCTTGAGCTTGCCCCGGTTCGGCTCGGATCGCCCCTTATTAGTTAATAATCAGATTAATATTTGTAACAAGAAGTAAGCATGGAATGCAAAAACTTACTTAGGTCTCATTCTAGCAATCTCAAATTCAAGCTCTTGAGCTTCGGTATCAAGAAAATATTCAACAAGCTCCTCAACATTATTTGGAACACGCCGAGACTATAATACAAATTATCACACAAACATAAGAAAACATATTCAAAACCTAAACAACACATAAGGATATAAAGGAACCAAATAAAAGCATGTCCATGTTCGTTCGTTTAACTTTAAGTTAACAAACGACGAAACATGAAATTTTAAACGAATGTTTTTTTCTTGTTAGTGTTCATTTGTTAAGAAAATGGATGCGTAGACTTATTTTATGTTTGTTCTTTAATACTATAAAACAAAACGGTTCATTAACGTAAAAAACCACAGGCATAACTAACCAAACATCAATTAAAAGTAAACATGAACATCAACCAAAATTGGGTCCGAAGATTAATAAACTAAATTGTAATAGGTGACATTTAATTTAATCTCACAAAACTACACCAAAATTGTTAATGGCCTAAAAAATTAAATGAATATACAAACAAGTGAACTTAAACAACAAAGTAACAAAATAAGTTTTTTTTAATTGAAGTGAAAGAACAAATGAACATAACTAAATAAAACAAAGCAAACATAAATGAACGAACATGTGTTTCATGTTAGATCGTTCAACTAAGGGGGTGTTTGGGACAAGGGCAAAGCTTAGTGAATGCCTGAGTGGCTCGCCCCCCTATTTTTTTTACGTAAAAATTGAACTTAGCCCTCCCCCCCCAATTCCCTCCTTGTTTATGATTTTTTTTTTTCAATACATTTGAGGGGGGGGGGGGTGCCTGACAAACTTGTCCAAGCTTCGCCACTGGTTTGGGATTCCTTATTTCCCGCCTTATGATTTTTTCTCACAAGTCAGTAAGTTACAATATTTTAACTTATTGACTTTTATACACTCACAAATATTCTCAATACCAAACAATCTTATAATTTTTTTCTAAAAAGTTATAAGTTGGTGTAAATAAGCAATCCCAAATACCCCTAAATATTTAAAATATGTTATTCATATCCGTTCAGTTCGTTTAATAAATAAACAAACATATATAAAACGTTCAATTCGTTCACACGCCTAAATCTTCTAACCACAAAACTCACAATACCGAAAAACCGAATAATGCAATTCAAGAAACTCAAGTTCACCTCGCGCAAAGCACGCCGACGTTCGTTTTCTTCTTGAACTTGTCGTTGGAATTGTTCGCGAGCATCCGCGTCTTTCTCAAGTCGTCTCTTGAACTCACGCCGGGCTAAGTGACCGGTTGTGGGTGGGCCCAATATTCCTTCAGGATCCTACCTTAACATAATCAGATAACAAACGTAAGAATTAATTAAACCAGTTTCATATAATCGGTTACTGAACCAGTTGAGTTAATAACTAAATATGTGTACTATATACCCATCCTATACACTGAATTTTGGTTCTGAAGTTGGCTGAAGGTCTGGTACGGTTGATAGATACGGTTGTGAAGGCTGCGGTGGAGGCGGTGGCGGTGGCGAAACCGAGAGCGAGAGCTCTGGCCATAACGACGGTGGTGATGGTTATAGTGGTGAGTGGTGGTTATGAGTGGTTGGTATATCCGTTAGCACAAATGTTATCATGTATTATTATTATTAGTTGTTAACTGGACTCTGGTGACTGGTATTGGTTATATTATGTGGTCCTGTAAGAAGTATTTGGATTGGGCTACCAATATAGTTTGGGCTTGCAAAATACTATTGAAGTGCACAAATCGTGTTTTTCATAAACCCGGATTCGGGTATGGATAGCGGTTCAGGTATGACCGTGTACTGGAAAATCGGGTATTGTTAATACCCGGGTCGGGTTCGGGTATTGCTAGTACCCAGGCTTTTTTTCTGGGTATTTTTCGGGTATAGGTTGGATTTTTTGGGATTGCACTTTTTAGGGGTATTTTTCAGGTATTGTTCGGGTATTTGAAAACCCGGTTTCAGATTTGGGTATTATCGGCTACAAATCAGGTCTAGTTCGGATATGGGTTTTGGTACTAATATGCTTATCCTATCCGTACCCTATGGTTGGGTCGGGTACGGGTTCGGGTATTAATAACCCATGTATAAAAAAACTGGTTCCGGGTTTTTTCTTTCTGGGTCCGATACCCTATTCAGGTTTTTTTTACACCTCTAGATAATTTATTTAAATCTTGAAATTTTAAATTTGTAAGATTGTGGTTGAAATTTAGAGTATGAATAAATAAGTGACTTACTAACTTTAAAGATTTATGTGTTTTAACAATAAAATCAGTTATGTGAAAACTGTTAAGTTTGAAGAAAATTACCTGCGTTAGAATCGAAACTCTAGATGATGGAATTCGGGTCTGAAAACCAGTGCAAACCACTTATGGCAAATGGTTACAATGTCCACATAGTTAAGACGTTCTTGTTGAACACTTATGGGTGGTTACTATATTTGTACTAGACATCTCATTATAAGCAACGTAGGCGTTAGTAGCACTACTCATAGCTATTGTCATCTTGTAAATAGTAAGAGGCCCAACTATTTTCCTACTATTTATTTGACAAGAGGTGTGTTCATTTTGATGTTAAAACCAATGAATATCGCAACAATTACTTTGTATCACATCAAGATATAGAGGTTGACAAGGAGCGTAAAGGAACACCAAAAATACTGTTGAAGGTGACACATGTTAGCATATGTAGTGGAATAATAAGAACAATCAAGGGAATTCAATAAAAAAGTAGTGTTTATATCGAAATAGAAGGCAAATGGGCAATAAGATTCGTCGCTACCCTTTTTTGAATTGCAAAACCAATCTATGATGTGGATGAGATGGGTATTTTATGATTGTATAGCAATTAGAGATAGAAAAGCTAACAAGAACACAATAATTTCTTTTAATAGTCACAAAATTGTCACCGACTACTTTGTAACTTCTTTCATGGGTTTGATTGGATGTATAACTGCTTTTAGAGTTTTACTAGAAACACCATTCTTCGTGACGTAGAATGATATATGTTTATAAACTTTAAAATTCACAACTCTATTTTGTATTTCTAGGAAACACAATTTTATATATTATCATGGGTGTCGTATTTGGGATTATTGTAATTGATTTTTAAGTTAGTTTCTTGATTTTAGACAAGGGAAAGAGAGAAAGCCACATGAAGAAGAGAGAGCCTATTAGGGAAAAAGTAGGAGAGAAGAGTAAAGGATGAAAAATGAGTGACATGACTTAAAAACTACATATTTTGCCATTACTCATGCTCTAAAAGGCCTGTTCGTTTCAAGGATTTGTAAGTAATTATAAGGAATGAGATTTTAAATCACATGAATTGATATGTTCGTTTCATTAGATGAAAGAATGGGAATGGAAACTAAATCCCATCAAATCCCACATTTCATGGGATTTTAAAATCCCACCTATTTGAAAGGATTGTTAATTATTTTCTTATTAAAAATAAAAACCCTTCCAAAATAAATTCAAAAAAATTAATAAAAAAATCATAACTCAAAATATAAATCAAAAACGAAAAATGTAAAAAAACTAAAACGTTTCCGCCTTTGCCCTCGTTCTTAAAAGAAAAAAAAAAAAAAAAAAACTCAAGAATGAAGAAGATTCAAATTCCAATACATATTAACCAACTAAACACATGATAGGGATTCTAAAACATTCCATTTCATTCCAATTCCAATTCCAATTCCAATTCCTATTCTAATTCCAAATCCTTTAAAAAAAGTCCGTGAAGCGAACGCACCTAAGGGTACTTCAAAGTAATATAAATTTATAATGAACAGGAAACATCATGTAGTAATCTTGATCATTTTGAAATGTAGTTCTATACAAATCAGCATATACTGTCCATCGTTATTTATTTAATCCTTTGTTCAGTTCTTCACGATCTGTCTCACTCTCATATTTCTTATCCCCCTCAATTGGTAATTTTTAAAAACCGTAACTAGTCTTTTTTTTTTTTTAAATCTGTTTTGTACACCTCTATCACCATTACAGCCCAACTACCATACGCCCCACTTTCATTATTTTCTACCGACCCAATCATTAAAGTAAAAAAAAAAAAAGGTCATCCTTTAATTATAAAATCTTATGAGGGCATCCTTATTCCTTATACACTGGCCTACGCAAACAAATAATCTGTTGAATGCAATTTAACTGGTATTCATTTAACGACGAATTTCAATCAAATAAATAGCGAAACGCTATTACAAAAGAAAATTAATCCAATCTTTACATGTAATGTTTTTAAGCGAGGATCGGATTTAGATAAACAAACCGGTTTGTTCTCAAAGATTAGATCATTCATAGCCTTCCAAATGCATCGAAAATGATATATACCATTATAAATGCAATATAAATGGTCATCATATTTAGCAACTTGCTAGATATATATGCTTCTGTTTTGATGAAAAGAATAACTTGTCTTGTTCCATATGTGTCCTTCCGAATACGTAATTAATTACCAACGCACTTCAGGTTGATATATATAGAAAGAAACTTGACTGGTTCTCTTTCATCATAACCTATCCATTTATAGATAAGGGTACTTGTGGTCTTGTTGTTAGACTAGAAACTGAACTCATCCAACACTCATTATTTAACTAACACAATAACCATTCATCACATTTCATTCTTAAACATCTTTGCACTAATTACCAACAAACAATGATGTTCGGAGAGGTTGCAACCAGCATTCTCATAATAACCTCATTACTATCCATATTATGGCTTGTATGGATATTATTAACATCAAAGGATCCCCACCCGCCACTCCCGCCAGGCCCACGGCCTCTACCGCTCCTCGGAAACCTCCTATCTCTTGATCCGGAACTCCACTCCTACTTTGCCAATGTGGCCAAAACATACGGTCCGATTTCAAGGCTCTGGCTCGGTAAAAAACTTGGCATTCTCATCACCTCTCCAGCATTGGCCTATGAGGTGCTAAAACTGAATGATATCATCTTTGCCAACCGAGACGTTCCGGTTGCTGGGAAAGAGGCAACATACGGTGGAAACGACATTGTTTGGGCACCGTATGGCGATCAGTGGCGGATGTTGAGAAAGATTTGTGTACGAGAAATGCTTAACAACCAAGTTTTGGATTCGGTTTACGCTATCCGAAGGAAAGAGGTTAGAAACACTGTGAAATATTTGTACAATAATGTCGGGTTGCCAGTAGACATTGGGGAGTTGATGTTTTTGACAACATTGAATGTGGTTACTGGCATGATATGGGGTGATTCTGTGAAGTCGGGTGATAGGGAGATACTAGGAGCAGAGTTTCGGCAGCTGGTGAGTGAGTTGACAGGATACTTGGGGACGCCGAACTTGTCGGACTTTTATCCGGGTTTGGCTACGTTTGATCCGCAAGGGATTAAGAAGAATATGAAAGTGTTGGCCAAGAAATTTGATGGGATATTTGAGACAATGATAGAACAAAGGAGGAAAATGGGTGGTAATGAAAACAAGGATTTTTTGCATGTTTTGTTGAAGCTTATAGATGGTGGTGACTCCAACACACCATTTACTATCACTCATCTCAAAGGCGTGCTTGTGATAATTATCATAGTACTTATGTTGTTATAAGAAAAAGAAATTTATAATTGGTTTAGTTATAAGCCCAACCGTGGTTGCAACGTTGTGGTTGTGGTTGCGTTTTGGCCTTTGGGGCCAAAACTCTCCCAAAACGCTTGCTACACCCCCCCCCCCTCTCCTAAGTTTCGGGTTGGAGAGTTTTGTACACATGCACTAGTTTTGTGTGTGTGTGTGAGAGAGAGAGAGGAGGGGGGGGGGGGGTAATGTACGTAATTATTGCATGAGAGTTTTGGAGAGTTGTTGGCTTTTTACCATTACACCATTTTTTACAAAACTATCCATTGATGACAAAGACGTCACGTGCCACACAACGTCCATATGTGAAGAGTTTTGACTACGCATGGTCTTACATGCATTTTTAATTTTTCAGGATATGGTGGTTGGAGGGACGGATACGACCTCAAATGCACTCGAGTTTGCCTTGGCCAAGATGATGAACCAACCCGACATTCTCAAGAAAGCACAACAAGAAATAGAGGCGGTGGTCGGGATAGATAACATAGTTGAAGAATCCCACATCAACAAACTACCTTACCTATATGCCATCATGAAAGAAACTCTTCGACTCCACCCAACAGTTCCACTTTTGGTCCCACATTGTCAAAGTGAGTCATGTGTGATTGGTGGCTACACAGTCCCAAAAGGTTCTAGGGTGTTTGTGAATGTATGGGCAATACATGGAGACCCTACCGTTTGGGACAACCCGTTGAAATTTCGACCTGAAAGGTTCTTGGATGGGAACTTGGATAGCACGGGCAAAGACTTTAGTTATCTCCCGTTTGGTTCAGGACGAAGGATATGCGCAGGTATTGCCACGGCAGAGCGAATGTTTGTGTTTTTGCTTGGATCCATAATTCACTCTTTTGATTGGGAATTGGAAGAAGGAAAAGAACCTGATTTGTCAGAAAAGTTTGGGATTGTGTTGAAGAAGAAAGTTGCTCTCATGGCAATACCAACACCAAGATTGTCAAACCCAACATTGTATGAGTGACAATCTTGAAAGTGATGTAATATGATCAATCAGAGCTATTAACATCCATGCATCCTGTAAGAACTTAGTTATTCTACCCATTCACAAGTAAATGTATTATAAAACACATGACAAATAATATTAAAATATTGCCATATATACAATGTGAACATATTTTAACTTCAATACATATATTAATTATTGTTGCATTCTAGAAATTATAAATTTTTATATTAAATACTTTATGAAGTTTTATTTACATCAAATATTTGATCGAGTTTAACATTAGCCAAGTTAATCATATGTTAAAGTTATTAATCATATATTAAAGGTATTAATATATTAAACACATGTACATGTTGATATAGAGGACTTTAGGGTGAGTATATAGTTTGATGGCCAAAATACTTGCAAACTTTAGGGTGATTTTATCATCCTTAAAACTAATATATATTCCGGTGTAGCTAGTTACGTGACTTTCCATTTTATACACCATAGATTTATTTGTCTGAAATAGTAAGAGCACCACCACGTGCTCCAAGCCTCCACCACCCAAGGTCTGGGTCTAGGTGGCGAAGCTGCACGGACAGGGGAGGTGGACTTCTGCGTTGTGGAGCCAAGGTCAAGTGGATAGAGTTGTGTCTACGAGAGATATTGTGAACGAGAAGGGTGCCTCCTCTTTCTCTCTCCACACGTATCAAGTACTTTTGAAAACCATTTTTTTTAAATCATATATATTCTATGTAGGTTACATCAATAGAAATTTTTTATAATTTTTTTCTCATGAATATTCCGTTTTCTAGTTTCGGTTAATAAATGAAATTACGAGTTATTATGAGTCGGGCTAGTGTTGGGTTAAATAGATATGAGTTATGGACTTGGGTTAAAAGAAAGAAGGAAAGACCATGGGCTTAAGCCCATGATCCATAATTATATAAACCTTAAATCACCCATTTAATTCATTTCACACATATTCCATACATCACCAAAACACACACTTAAGCTCTCTCTCTAGTTCTCTCCCTATCTAAACCGAAACCAAGAAGGAAACCAAGCATCGACCACCCGAGGTAATGATAGTATGATGTTGTATGAGCTTAAACCCGTAGTTAAGGTCACGAAACGACAAGCCGACACCGTTAAACCGTTTAAGTCACGAGATCCGGGTGGAATCGGGCATGAACCGAACCTAAGATGAGTTTAGGGATCACCGTAGCTCAGATCTAGATTGAACGGGACGAAAAACGATGAAAAACAGTGTAAAACAGTGAAAATACGTTTTTCTGGTGAGTTCTGCGGTTTTCCGGCACGGCGGCGCCGGAAAGGCGGCTGAACATTTAATGATGTCAGAGAATGTTTCTGACATTGTCTGACCTAATCCTAATTCGTTAACGGAGAGTTAACGAACTAGAGGTAATTCGTTAAGTTGATTCGCTGAGGAAAGAATAACGAACTAGCCTTAGTTCGTGTCCAGATTCGTTAAGGAAAAGATAACGAATTAACCGCAATTCGTTTTAGTCATTCGTTAAAGGAGATAACGAATTAGAAGGTCCAATTCGTTACCTGGACTGATTCGCTATATGGACTGGTTCGTTACATGGACTGATTCGTCAGAGGACCAGTTCGTTAAAGGGTTCAATTCGCTACAATGACCAGTTCGTTAAGACAAACCAATTCGTTAAGAACCAAGTAACGAACTAGAAGTTTGATAAATGTCAGAACAGTCCCTGGACTTATAAAAGAATGAATTAATTACAAATAATCCCTTGAACTTTTGAGTTAGCGAATTAAATAATAATTTAAAATCCTAATGGAAGTTTGATAAATATCAGCTCGACCCCAGCCAGGGGCTCTGCCCCTTGGACCCTGCTAGGGGCTGCCGCCCCTAGAACCCCGCTGCCAGGGGCGCTGCCCCCGGACCCCGTACGTTGTGGGTTATATAAAGATAGAAATGCGATATGAGTAGTAATAGTTAATTGATACGTGTAAATATTATACAGTTAGCCGTGCACAGCTCAGGAAGGGAATAACTATTAACGGTGAACGTAACCGCATTCAGGTGAGTTATAGCCCCATTCCTTGTTATGTTTTCGGGGCTGTGTGCATACTCGATGTGATTAATTAATACCCTTATCCTAAGAGATAAGTGTATGCCATATATGAATTATGTGAAAGATGTGAATGATTGCTTGTCAGAGCGTGAATGATATTCGGATATTGCATGAACTGTCAAGTTATACCTATGGATATGAATGTTATGCATAATGTATGAATGATATGTATGTATGTTATGAATGAATGTAAGAGGTAGCCAGGTACAGAAGAAAGGGACTGAGCCCTAATAATACTCAATGCAGAAAGGGACTGAGCCCTAATAATACTCGAGGCAGTAGGGCGTAACGCTCTTTAAAACGTAGAAGTATGTAAAGTATTGATAAATGTTAAGTATGTAAAGAAAGAATAAAAGAAAGAATGAAAGAAAGAATGTATATATTTATATATGTATGAAAGAAAGATGAGTAGGTTAAGCATATAATATGTATCTTCGGATGCGTATGTATAAGTAGGTGAAAGTATTGTATGTTACCTGATTAACTAAAACTCACTCAGCGGAGCTGACTTTTAGTATGCACGTAGTTGAGTAGAATGAAACAGCTCGCTTGATAAGGACACATGACATGAAATTGAAGATACTGGCATATCAAGGAAATGTTATGATGTTTTAAAGACTATGTTTTGTTTTTAAATGACTGAATGTTTGATAAGACAAGATTTAAAGGTTATGTAATGTTTTATGGTTGAAGTTTTATATTCCGCGTAAAGTTTTAATTAACTCTGATATTAAGAATTGCGTTTGAGTAAATCCAACACCAAATGTAGGGCACCAGTAACAGGGCCTTACATCTCACGAGTCAACCATTGAAACATGTGTAATGAACATTTACATTTTAACGCAGATGTGTCAAGTAAACTCATCATGCAAATGTAACATGCGATAGCGATAATTTAGTCAATTTCTTTTGAAAAATTATGTTGCCTGATATTTTTATGAAAATACTCCTAAAAGCATATAGAAGCTCTCCACTATCAATGTAGCTAAATTGTCTCCACGTGTCGGTGAGAGTGATGGTGATTGTGGCTCTGAGGTTGATTCCTTTCCAACCCAAGGAGGATGATGCATGGGATATAGATTCGGGTATTGATCTACCCAATGTTCTAGGACCCGACTCTCTCAGCCATTGATTAGGAAGCCGTAGGCGCAAAGCCAAGAGATTACATACACCTGGGAATTTGAAGTTTGAATTCTTCCTAAATAATCAAAGGTTGAATAGTTCAAATATATTCTTTAAATCAACTTAGTTTCTGTTTAGTTTGTTGTATCTCGTACCAAGAATATCTGAAGTCCCTCAACATATATGGCAATTAAAGGCCTTAAACATACATGACAATTTTTATTCAAACATCTTAAAATGACAAAGAAAATGACCAAAACTACCATGTTGATATAGGCTAGCTCACCATGTCAGAACGACTAACCCAACTTTTATTATGTATTTCTAAGGCTATTCACTATGGAGAGGGTTTTAAAGCCTTTTCAAGATACCACATCATCGCCATATCGGCACTAAGGACTTTAAAGCCCTCTACTATGTTGTCCCATTATGGTCCGCAGCCTCGATGGACTTTGAAGATTTTATTTATTTTTTAACATACACAATAGAATAAAAACTAGATAATAATTTAATAATACTATAACTAAAAATAAAAGAAAATAAAAAAACATATAAAAATGAGAACATAACAACTTAAATTAACCAAAATATAATTAATATTCGTCGTCGTATTCTTCGTCTTCGTACTCGTTTGCATATTTGGCATTATCTTTTTTCTCCAAAAAAGCTCGTGTGGCCGGATCCAAATACGATAGATCATTAACGAGAAAATTGAAACCCTTGTCTCGTTACTGCTCTAATTGAATTTTTTTTCTTTCATCGTGCATTGTTTTGTATTGCTCATGCATCATTTTTCTTTCTAAATGCATTCTTGTGTTTTCATCTTTTGAGTATTTTTTCAAAACGCGAGCTCACTTCGGAACTCATTGAGGATGTCGTTCTAGACGAAGATCTTCCACCTCTCGTCGTCGCCTTGCCTTTATCTCTTCCTACTGGGCGTGGTAACTAATCATGTTCATCAAAAACAAACTTGGGATCATAGTCGTTTAAGATATGAAATATATAGTACAAACAATAAGAAGTACACAATCTCAACATTCATATGGAAAACACATAATCAGATTAAATATTGTGCTGACTTCAATATTGCTACGAGTTTGAAGAAACAGTAAAAATATATTCAAACAGATTCACAACAATAATAAAAACAAAATATTAGAAGTACATACAATGATTTTTCATATAGAATGATTTGAAATATATTGAAAATGTTGTAACTCATGGGTCAAATAATTTTCCCTAATGACCCATAGATGATATGTTTTAGGTATTAAATTGTTGTAAATGGTTATAAATGTGCATAATATCTTGAATCTTGAAATATATAATGTTGTAACTCATGAATCAAATCATTTTCATAAATGACGCATGAATGATAATCTGATATGGATTAAGGAGAAAAAATATTAGAAGATTAGAAGAGAATTTTATACTATGAATGAATGAATGTGATCAGGACAGCTAAGTATCATTATTTTTGTTTATTAGTATAACAAGATAAGATAGGATCGATGTTTGATAAGGAATGATTGAAATTTGAAAATTAAATGCCGTAATATTAGTATTATATTTTGAGATGTTTTAGCACCGACGAAAGAATTCCTCGTCGACTCCTCTTGTAGTCACCTCCTGGATCATGGGCTCGTCACGTGCCCCTACACTGCTCCTAGTAATCACAACTTTCACGAATCCTCTCGGGTTTTGCTCGTTATTTCTCCGAAGTGTACATGACGACCTCTCATTTAAAGGACTAGCTATGTCTCCCATATGCAGCTCTAGCTTCCGAATCGATGCTCCCTGATTTTTCATGAAAGTTTCGTGCTCACATAATTTCTCTTGGGTTTCTTTATGACGGGAATCTTCTCATGTCTTGAGCTGGGATAGCATCTGCGCCGGCTGTGCCATCATCTCCTATAAGGTAGGATTTTTCTCTCCACTGCTTGGCCCCTCTCCGGAATCCTGGAATAGGTTTTGACGTTGCTGGAAGCCGGATTGATTTATGTTTCTCCAATTTTAGTTTTGATTGCTTCTCCATTGTGAATTATATGAATTATTATTATTATTATTATTATTATGGTTTCAGTTTGGATAGATTATGAAGTCAACAACCTCTTCCTAGAAACCTACGGGGCACTGATTTGTATCGTGGCTGCCTCTACAAATCTCGCAAAGCTAACTCTTCACCTGCATGTCTTTCACTATCTTTTTTAACGCCTCAACCTGTGTCGTAAGTGCGGTGGTCGTGTCGACCGAATGTATGGCACGTGATATAGAGTCGAAGCTTTTGGTACTCTTAGCGGGTGGTCGCTGGTATCCACTCATGGCTCACCCATTTAATAAGGCTATGCACACATCGGCATCCTTCGTCGTCAGCAAGTTACCTCATACAGCTGTGTCGAGCATGCTCTGCGTCACGTATGTCACCTTGTTATAGAAATTCTCAACAACTGCCCAGTCTTTCAAACCGTGGTTGGGACATAAGGCTAGTAGATTTTGAACCACTCCCATGCCTCGTAGAACATCTCCGTGTCCTCCATCTGGAAAGATGAATCTGATTATGCAAACGAGCGGCTTTAGCCGAAGGATCGTAATTTTTGAGAAATTCGGTTTGCATAGCGGCCCGGGTAGCTATGGACCCCTGTGGGAGGGATTCAAGTCACATACTATCATGGTTAACGAGTGAGAAAGGAAAAGCACCAAGCTTGATTACATCTTTAGAACCGCCAGTGAAGTTAACTGTGTTGCAGATACGAGCAATGCGAGTGAGATGAGAGTGAGGGTTTTCGTGGATCAACCCGTGAAATTGTGCAGAATGTGAAATAGTGTTTAGAATATTAGAAGGAATATGCCAATTAGTGTTTACCGTGATGGCTGGTGGAGCGATGCTGGATCTCGCGCCAGCATTGGCCGGACGTACCCGCTCTGAAACTATTCTCCTTGGAGGTGGTGGTGCGTCACCCATCTCTACTTCTGCTAGATGTGCCTTTGATCGCCTATGAAACACGTGTTAGGGTTCGGAAAAAGGCTTTAACTCGGATGATCCCTGCGAACGTGTGTGTGGCATGCACTAGTGAGATAAACATGAGTAAGCTCAAATAAAGGGTAAATAATTACTTTTCAAATAACACATAGAGCCCTTAACTAAAACAAATAAATAAAATGAATCTAATTAAACTAAACTAATCAAAACTAGATTACATAAATAAACAGACAAGTTCCCAACTCGGGTAGTTCTCTAAACGCCTCAAACTATGTCCCCGGCAACAGTGCGAAAACCTTGATGTGCGAAAATGTATCTATGACCCGACTCTATCAGCCATTGATTCGGAAGCCGTAGGCGCAAAGCCAAGAGATTACATACACCTGGAATTTGAAGTTTGAATTATTCCTAAATAATCTGAAGAGGTAGGTCCCAACAAAGCACAGTTGGACCCGCAAGACTCACCTCAAAGAGGGACGTCTGAGCAGTTGGACCCGCAAGACTCACCTTCAAGAAGGACGTCTGCGCAAAGACTAAACTCGCAACTCACCTTAAAGAGGGACGTCTGCGCAAAAACCAACTGGATCCGCAGGACCCACCATGCTCAGAGACGTGACGTCCTTACGCGCAGTACGCAAGCTGTTCCCGCAGGAAAAGCCTCCCAATGGTCGACGTACTCCGCCTGTTCCCGCAGCAACGGATACTAGCCATCAGGGAAGGCTACCCGCGCAGCAAGGCTACACGCACAAGGCACTAACTCTTAAATAATTCAGTAATGTCACCTGAAGAAGGAGTGAGCAAGCCGGGAATACTCCCGCACAAAGCCGGGAAAACTCTCACCCAAATGAGCCAGTCCGTACGCTACTGGAGGACCTTTTGTACTGTACCTGCCAAGGTATAGTACAAAAGATCTGACCAAAGCAGCGACAGCTCGCTGACAACAGTACGACGAGCAGCACGCTCTACTACTTTATGCCACTATCAGCCGCTGCCTACTCACCAACCTCTGTCGGGGCACGTCCATAGCCTGTAGTTGGTGGAAAAGGAATAGTACACAGCCGGCCTGGTCACTATCAGCCGCTGCCTACCCACCAACCATCAGAATGGCACGTGCGTAGCCCACAGTTGGTAGAACAGGAATACTATTCAGCCGGCTGTACCTGCTTGGAAACCTACCTTCGGCTATAAATACTCCAACACCTTGGAACGGTATCATTATCTTATATCTCCATATATTATCTGATATCTGCTCTAGACATTTCTCTTAATATACACTTATATTCAAGAGCAATCTAGTCTGATTCTCACGCCGGAGGGTGGTCACAAGGAGGTACCCCCCCCTTCTCAGTGACGAGCTCACGGTGTCTGTTTTGCAGGTCATCGGAAGAATAACCATCTTGCCGGATACAACCCTCGTGGGAAACATCTATTTAACCCCCATATTATCCGTAATCTGCCCGGGGTCGATTAGTGTTTCTTCATTGGCGCCATCCGTGCATAAAAGCTAGGACTTATTCTTTTTCAGTTTTTTCAAACTTCTGGAAAGATGGTTAAGGTTACTCCGTTGCCAAGGCCAACGAGTGACCAAGAAACCCAGGTAATCACAACCCCAGCTACTGGGAGGAACACCGGCGAGTACACAAATTTTACGAACACTACCCCGGTTACTCAAGCGGGGCAAGTGCAGTAAATTTTACGAACACTACCCCGGTTACCCAAGCCGGGGCAAGTGCAGTAAACAATCATCCCCTGGGATTCATTGATACTCAGGTGGAAAGACAACAGACGAGGCTCCCCCGCCAAACACTTGAACAAGTTAAAGCGTGGGCGGAAGCACGTCAGAAGGAATTCCAAGCTGAGTTGGACGAACGCTTACGTTCCATCCAACAGGCTGACGAATTTGGAAGCACTCAACAGCTCATGAGTAGTGAGTGCGAGTACTCGGAGGAATCCGACACCGACGCAAACCCTCGCCATAGGGCGAAAGGGAAGCGTAAGGAAACGGACTTCCAACCGAGAAGGAATTTCGGAGTCACCTTCAAACCAAGGAACGCGGGGGGAAACCCACGCGACTTCTCCAAAACCTTTAGACCAACTGTTGCAAATGCGGGTACGTCCAAGTTTGCAAGGGACATTGCGGAAGCGATCGCCCCAAAAAGTGCCAAGCAGATGCCCAATATCGGCACTTATGATGGCATATCCGACCCAGACGATCATTTGAACAGATTCATAGCGGGGGAAACCGTCAGCAACTGGACGGAATCCACGTGGTGTTATATGTTCCAGATGACACTGGTTGGAGTGGCTAGAGCGTGGTTCGACCGTCTACCGGTCCACCACATCTACGATTGGGCAGACTTTCAGCAGAAGTTCAGCCAACACTTCAGTCAACAAAGAAAGTACACTAAAGAGCAATGGACAATCCACAACTGCATCCGAGAGGAAGACGAGTCTTTGCTAGACTTCATCACGCGCTTCAATTCAAAGAAGCTAAGTCTGGGCGCTATTAGCGAAGATCTTGTTCGCGCCGCCTTCATCCAGGGCGCGAAAGACCCAGAGCTCATCCGCACCTTGACGGGTAAAGATGGCATGCCATCCACCTTGATGTGCGAAAATGTATCTATGAATATTATGACTTGCAACCAAGCTGTAAATTAAAACGGATTAACCTAACAAAACTTCACACAACTGGCAAGTGTACCGATCGTAAGTAGTAAAGACTAAGGAAGTCCGAGTATCGAACACAATGACACGTGAGAACGATATTGTTACTAAACCCTAACTAAGACTTACCTTGAAATAATATTTTAATTGATTTTATTATTTTTATTTATTTTAGATTAGTTTATTTAATTATAATTTAACTAGAAGACTTAACGAAACTTAATGAGGTTTTAACGAATATGGAGAAATGACTGCCTAGGCAAGAATCCTATTAACAGTTTAACGGTTAACAGAATTAACTAATCACACAACACCGTGATCTTAAAATAAACAAGTAAGTGTCGCTAAAGCTCGCTAGAACACCTCTCGGACTCACCAACCAACCCTCACAAATCTAGGAAGATTGAATAAATGCACCGGAATAAAGATTACTAAGGTACCCTAATGACGCATCTCATCTTGGACTCAACGACAAAAAACCCACTTAATATTGGTACTAGCAATTCTAGGGATAAAGGGATAACAATATCTAACCTGAACTAGGAAACCGATTTGCATACAAATCTAAACTGGGCATGACCAAAACTCGCTCTCGCTTAATTCTAACCTAACCGAACAAAGACACGAGACAAACTGACTCCCTGTTACCTCTCGGTCACAAGTAAGGTGAACCTATTGAATTTTAATAATCAATCGTAGTCAAGATTTCTATGACAGTACTAACCATAACAAGATCAAAAAAACAAAGTCTATGACCTAAACGTAGAACCCTAACCGAATGACACACAATCAATCAATTAATGTGATACGCGGAATTATATGCAAAAATTATATAATAACAATAACTAACACATCCAATATCAAATTAGATAAAACTTTTCAATAGTAACGCGTCGTGTAATTAATCAAAACCAAATAAAGCGTCAAACAAAATCAATATTCATCAAAACCTAGGTAGTGCAAACAAGTTTAGCCTCTCATAATCATGAAAACAAAAACAAAAGTCTTATTAATAAAGTTCATCGTGGAGAGTATAAAACTTAAATTAATGTTAAGAATGCGAAACACAAACCAAATAATACCAAGCCCAAGCTTGAACTCTTCTCTTCTTGTCGAACTCTCTGCTGCTAAATAAAACCTCGTGACCTGAACAATCGTCACACCCTCATGAATAAAACCTCGTTGGTCTCAAGTGTAGTTAGTTATTCCAATTCTTATTGACTCATGAAACCGTTAAATTCCAAATATGAGCTAGTTCAAAGTAATATTCAATATATAAGCACTCATAAACTATTTAAAATGCATGAAATATTTATATAAATTTATGTATAATTTAGACCATATCAGTAGTGACGAGGCTTTGTTTGTTATGTTAAGAGTAATGTTGATTCATGGGTTATGGATTCTAGTGCATCGTTTCATGCCACTCACTACAGTGAAACGATGAAGAATCTAAAGTTTGGTGATTTGGAAGGGCAAGACTTGCGAACGATGAAGTTCTTGATGTTACGGGCATGGGGTGACATTGATTTGAAAACTTCAGCTGGTTCATGGAGTTTGAGATATGTCAGGGTTATTCCAGGTCTAAAGAGGTTGTTGATTTATGTTGGGCAGTTGGATAGTTAGGGGCATGAAATTAAGTTCAGGAATGGGCAGTGGAAGGTGTTTAAAGGTAATCTTGTCATGGCTAGAGGAAGAAGATGAGGTTCTCTATACATGATTAGTTTACCGTCTGAGGGAGTGACCGCCCCAATTTAGAAGAAAGTCGAAATCCGGTTCACATAGTCCAGTGGGCAGAAGATTCACATAGTGTTTTGAAAGAGATAAACCTAGAGCCGCAACAGATTAGGTTGAACGCGTATGGAAGGGTTCAGGAAAACCAGTTAAATATGTTCGTGACAGTGGAAGCACTGACAGTCAGTCAGTCAAAGCTTCAGTTTCATCTACCAGGAGACAGTGGGTTAAAAGAACCAGCTGCTACATATGAAGAGTGTTGTTTGTTCTCAGGGTATTCCAGGATCCGGTAGTTCGTGTAAGTGAGAGACGGTAGGGATAGGGGACGAGTCGGTGGCGGTTTTAGCCATGACTGATGTGATAGAGCTCGGGGGAGCTTCAACAGGCCTTTAGTTTAACTGATGAGAAGGCAGTTGCAATCAGGTGAGTCGAGGAGATTATTAGAGGTGTAAGTATTCAACCAGGCAGTTTGAAGTTTATCAAGCCTCCAAGTGGGAAATTGTTGGGTTTGTGGAGGCTTGGCTCGGTTTGTGCCGGTTTACTTGAAGACAGATTAAGTGGGTTTTATAAATATGAAAGACATGGGAGGTTTTGGGCCGACCATATATCTCTTTATTAGGGTCCGTTTATGTTATCTTGTTTCCTAAGCTAGAAACCCTAATTAGTCTCTATATAATGTAATCGTTGTACTTGTAACTCCTCACGAGTGAGGTAGTAGCAATAATAAAATACCCTGGTTGCAACCCATGGACGTAAATCTCGTGTATTTTTCTCTTGCAGTATTGTTTGTGTTTGTGTGTGTCCTAGATCCTAACATTATGCTCTAGATTATTTCCTATATACACACTAGCTTTTGACCCGTGTATTACACAGGATTTGTCATATAATAAAAATAAAAAGATCCATTATCTAAAAGAAATGAACAAAATGATAGGTAAAAAGAAGATAAAATATATAGTACACACAATAAGAAGTCTAAAATCTCAAATTTACAAATTTGATTTTTTTGTATACAATATTTGCAAATTGCAAAAATTATTTTGACCAATTACCCGTGAATAACTATGATAAATGAGATAAGAGATTAGAAAATTAAAATAGAAATTATAACCCATTTCTCAAAACTGTTTTTTTCCCATGACCCATAGATATGTAGGTTAAATAATATGATAAATTAGATAATTGAAAATGAAATTATAACTCATTTGTCAAAATTATTTTGGCCCATAACCAATGGATAGTTAGGATGAATGAAATGATAGATTAGAGAATTAGAAAGAATTATAACCCATTTGTCAATATGGTTTTGCTCCATAACCCATGAATAGGTAGGATGAATGAGAAGAGAGATTAGGCCTAGAATGAATGTGGGATTGCCACATCATCCTCATTATTTTCTTTTATTAGTATAGTTAGATTAGATTAGATTAATTAGCACCTTTTAAATATTGTTACACGAGAAATTACTTTAAGTTTATATTTTTCATTATTTATACACGTGGTAAAACATGGAAAAGATCATTTCATAAATCATAAATTAGGAAAAAAAATATACTTCTTAAGTTTTACTTTGTATTTTGAAGTAATTCATAATATTTAAGAATCACAATTAAATAACGGATCTTATTTATTGTTATCATTTGATTATTTTGTGTAATAGATGAGTTCAAAAGCTAGTAATAATTAAATAAATGATCAGTCCTCATAAAATTAATTAGTGTTGTTGGTTAATTATATCAATATCAATTGGGATTGTTTATTGGACAAATGATTATATGGACATAAGTGGTTAGCTAGCAATCGGAATAACTAAACTTGTCTTTTGTGAATAAAGCATATTTTTGTTCACAGGTAAATGATTCTTTTTTGGACACTACACTCACCCTATTTAACTAACATTACAACAAATGATTTTTCCTCATCAAATTTAAAATTTCAAATTTCAATACCTAGTAATGTCTAATATAGTCTTGTCTACAATATCCGAGGGAGAGGTTGCAACCACCATTCTCATAATTATAACCTCTCTACTATCAATATTATGTCTTGTACGGATGTTAACATCAAAGGGATCCTACCCAGGGGCGGATTTAGTGCGGGTTCACGGGAACCCATTGATTTTCAAATTTGGATATAAAAAGTATTAGTGAATCCATCAAACTTTTAGAAGTTAACTAATATCAAAAACTTTAATATGGTCTAGTGGTAATCTCCTTCTTTAAAACCTTCCTAATTTTTTGAAAGGTCACAAGTTCAAGTCTTTCAAGATTCATTTTAATTACAATTATTTTTCTTTTTGGAAAACCATCATTGTTTTATTAGTTTGGGTTTTACTTGAATGGTCTCAAGTTCAAGTCTTTTTAAGTCTCATTTTGTTGGTAACATTTTTTTTTCTTTTTGGTAAACAATCACTGTGGATTTAGTTGGGGGTTTTAATAGCTAAAAAAAGAACGTTTTGGCTTTCGATTATTTCCAAAGTACATATTCATGCATCACTCATCCACAACCCACTTATTGTAATTGTTTTTTTTTCTTTTCATTTTTAATTAGTTATACAGTTTTCTACTAATAAAAAACTTACAAAAATTAAGTTAACCCAAACATGACTTTTTTTTTTTAAAAAAAAGGCTACATTTTTCTATATTAGACTGCAATATTTAACATATCACATATATCTGAAGGGAATTATATTATATATGTTTTAGTAAAAAGTAACAACTTATCACAAAGAAAAATGAAAGAAAGAAAGAAAATAAAAATAAATTTAAGTTAACTTTTCGCGAGTTATTTATTAGTTACTAGTTTTCTTTTTAAGAAGAGTTACACACGATGTGTGCTTTGTGTGTGTGTGAGGTGGGGGTTTAATTCAAATAAAAACAAAAAAATCACTATATGAATATTGGCTTTTAGCCACATGCATGCTCTGGGCAGTTTGCCACACCTCGGTCTAAATGTGTGGCTAAAGGTCGCTTTCACCACACATTTGTTATTCGTGTGACTAAAAACACACCTGTTAGAACCTTTAGCCACATAAATTAGATTTTTTTGGCAAAAAATCACACCTGCTGAAACATTTAGCCACACTTTTTCAATTCGTGTGACAAAAAACACACATGTTAGAACCTTTAGCCATATAAATTAGATTTTTGTGGCAAAAAATCACACCTGCTGGAACATTTAGCCACACTTTTTCAATTCGTGTGACAAAAAACACACCTGTTAGAACCTTTAGCCACATAAATTAGATTTTTGTGGCAAAAAATCACACCTGCTGGAACATTTAGCCACACTTTTTCAATTCGTGTGACAAAAAACACAGTTGTTCGAAACCATTAGCCACACATTCATAAAAAAATGTGACGTTTACTTGCCACACTTAGTAAACTATGGCCAAATATGATCTACGCTCACAGTAGTTTGATAACGATGTGGTTAAAAACTAATACATATGGCCACACTTACGGGTATATGTGACCATAGAGTATTGTTTGTTGCCATTTATAAGTTTTATATGTGGTTAAAAGTTAACGGTGACAGCAAACAAAACGTGTGACCGTTAGTAGTTAATGGCCACACTTTAATTGTTTCATATGTGGCTAAAAGCTTATACATGTGGTCACACTTAAGGGGTTTATGTGACCATAAAGCATTATTTTATAGCCACTTATAAATTTTTATGTATGGCTAAAAGCTAACAATTACATTAAAACAAAAGTGTGACTATTGATAATTAATAGCCACATTCTAATTCTTTTGTGTGACCAACCAGACATCCACCCTTCAGTAACCAATCTGAACCCTAATCCATCACCTGCTTCTAATACTTTCATCACTCATTAACATCGATTGACGCTCATCTTGGTTAGGTAGGTGATTTATACTTTAATTTTGAGAAATTTGGGTGTTCGAGGGTTTGAATGTAAGCAATTAGGTCTTGGATTCAATCGATTAGTATTCGTTCTAATTTAAACAATCTTGATACAAGTTGCAAGTGACATTTTTGAATCTTTATTTTTTATCATTGTTGAATTTATATTTTCTAACGGGGGTTTTTAACATGATTAATTAAAACCCTAGTGATGTCATAAACATGTTAGGGTTTGAGTTTTGTTGAGAACAGTTGGCTGACAGATTCGTTCTCATTTATTGATTGGTCTGTAACTCGCTGTTAAATGATGATTATTGATTGATTTTTGATTTTAGGATATAGTATTCCGAGTCTAGTTTCCAGAAAGGTAAGTTTTGTAATTTTTGAACGAGTATTGAATACCTTTTATGATTTTACAAAAACATATGTCAAAGCTGATTCGGGGAGTTATATTCTGATCCATTTTTCGAACACCATAACTCCCTAATGACAAACCCAAACGGGTTGGTTCCACTTCTGGAACTTAGTATTATGAGTTTAAAAGATAACCCAATTGGTCTTACACAATTTGGTTTAATGAGTTGATAGAACCATTAAACTAGTTTTTGTTGCGCAATCTGCTGAACTCTTAGTACCTATCTGTAATGGTTGAATTATTGTGAGTTTTCTATGCTTGAGAAAAATATAATAAAAATTGTTTGAGAAATCTGATTCATATATCATATTGTGGTAAATTTTGTAGAATTTATCCTTAACCTTTTCTTTGTGAATAAAATCAGTTTGTACATGCTAGAATCTGTTTCGTGAACTGAATGATCATAAGTTAAGTTGTATGATGAATATTTGGTTGATTTGCCATGATATGATGTGTGGATACATGTTAGGACTTTCGGTACTGTTGACATTACTTATTATCACCAATGATTCGTCGGGTCAAGTTTGTGTTTGTGTGTGAGTTCATACGTGGGTCTTAGAGTCATGTGTTGTTGAACATACTCTCATAAATTAAAACACTTGTACTAGGTAACAGTTAACGAGTCAAATGCATTCATTTGGTTTTGAGAAAACTCTGTTACACGTGACACCAGGTTTTGGATTGAAAACACGGACATACTTGCATACTAGTTTTGAAAACACTAAACGTTTGACTATACTTGTTTTCTGGATTAAAAACACAAAACGTTTTGAAGTATTGGTTATGTAACCTGCTGAAACGGGCAAAAACGAGCTGTTGATTTTTTATGCTGAATTGCTGTAAAATTGGTCAAAACATGCTGAAACGAGCTGTTAAGTGCTGAAACGGACTGAAAAATCGATGAAACGAGCTGTTTAACATGATGTTTGCTGTAAAAACGAGCTGTTACGTGCTGAAACGAACTGAAAACTTGCTGAAACGAGCTGTTTAACATGCTGTTTGCTGTTAAAATGAGCTGTTAAGTGCTGAAAAGGACTGAAAAATCGCTGAAACGAGCTGTTTAGAATGTTGTTTGCTGTAAAAACGAGCTGTTAAGTGCTTAAACGAGCTGTTAAGTGCTGAAACAGACTAAAAAATCGATGAAACAAGCTGTTTAAAATGATGTTTGCTGTAAAAACGAGCTGCTATGTGCTGAAACGAACTGAAAACTTGCTGAAATGAGCTGTTTAACATGCTGTTAAAATGAGCTATTAAGTGCGGAAACGGAATGAAAATTCGCTGAAACGAGCTGTTTAGCATGTTGTTTGCTGTAAAAACGAGCTGTTAAGTGCTGAAATGAGCTGTTAAGTGCTGAAACGGACAGAAAAATCGCTGAAACGAGCTGGTTAACATGATGTTTGCTGTAAAAACAAGCTGTTACGTGTTGAAACGAACTGAAAACTTGCTGAAACGAGCTGTTTAACATGCTGTTTGCTGTTAAAACGAGCTGTTAAGTACTGAAACGGAATGAAAAATCGCTGAAACGAGCTGTTTAGCATGTTGTTTACTGTAAAATGGGTTGTTAAGTGCTGAAACGAACTGGATTGGAACATGAATTTTAATGATAAAACTAAAACATTTCCTCCGTTGTCCTTGTTCAAAAAAAAAAAAAAGACTCGAAACCCGTTTTGACCCGTTCCGACCTTGACCCATTTTGACCCGGACCCGTTATGACCCAAACCTTTTGACCCTGACCCGTTCCGACCCGAACCATAACAACCTTTTATTAGTTGACCCGTTCCAACCCTAACATGTTTCGACCCTAACCCGTTCCGACCCATAACCCGTTTCGACCCAACCCAACCCATTTGCCACCCCTATGTTTAATGTATATCAACGGGTTAGGCGAGTTGTACCTCTTAAGACACAATTTAAAATTATATGCATAATGGGC
Source organism: Bidens hawaiensis (assembly GCF_021521415.1). NCBI lineage: Eukaryota > Viridiplantae > Streptophyta > Magnoliopsida > Asterales > Asteraceae > Bidens > Bidens hawaiensis. Next base: position 31,063 of record NW_027501219.1, on the reverse strand, counting down.
CATTAGAGATTTTAAGGCCCAATATGGCCCATTAGGACAATTATGACTTGTATTTGTCTATTATGGTCTAATATGACTCCCTATAACACGATATAACCCTTAAATATCTAATGTTACATATCACATGCCATAATAGGACATTAAGAGATTACAAGCACTAATATGGCTCATTAGAGCGACTATGACATGAAAAAGGCTATAATGGGCCACTAACACCAACAAGGCCCAATAAGACCTATTGATGAAAGTATCACATGTTATCGGCCTTTAACATCTAACTATGACTAATGACATTCCTATACAACCTTCTTAGAGCAACTATGATGTGATAAAGGCTATAATGGGCCACAAACACCAGTTAAGGTCCAATAAGGCCCATTGATGAAAGTATGACATATTATTGGGCTTTAACCAAACTATGGCTCACTAAACTCATATTCAACCCTTTTAGAATAACTATGATATGATAGAGACTACAATGGGTCACTAACAACAATCAAGGCCCAAGACGGCCCATTAATGCAAAGTATGACATGCTACTGGGCGTTAACACCAACTATGAGTCACTGCACTCCTATTCAACCTGTTAAATTAACTATGACATGATATAGATATATTGGGCCATTAACAACAATCAAGGCCCAATATGTTCCATTAATAAAAGTATAACATGTTATTGGGCGTTGACACATGACTATGGCTCACTACACTCATATACAACCTCCTTGTAGTGACTATGACATGATAGGTGATATAATGGGCCACTAATACCAATCAACGCCATTTGATGAGACCAACTATGAGTCACTACACTCCTATACAACCTGTCAACGTAACTATGACATGATAGACCCATACTAGCCATTAACAACAATCAAGGTCCAATAAGGCCCATTGATGAAAGTATGACATATTATTGGGCGTAACCAAACCATGACTCACTAAACTCGTATTCAACCCTTTTAAAGCAACTATGATATGATAGAGACTACAATGGGTCACTAACAAAAATTAAGGCCCAAGACGGCCCATTAATGCAAAGTATGACGACCAACTATGACTCACTACACTCCTATACAACCTGTTAACGTAACTATGACATGATAGAGACGATATTGGCCATTAACAACAATCAAGGCCCAATATGGCCCATTAATAAAAGTATGACATGTTATCGGGCGTTGACACATGCCTATGGCTCACTACACTCATATACAACCCTCTTGTAGTAACGGGGACATGATAGATGCTATAATGACCACTAATACCAATCAAGGCCCATTGATGAATGTATAACATGTTGGGCCATTGACACAAATCAAGGCCAAATAAGGTCTATTGACGAAAGTATGGTGTGTTTCAGGCGTTAACACATAACCATGACTAATGACAGTCCTATACAACTCTTTTAGAGCAATATGATAGATGTTATAATGGGACACTAACACTGATCAAGAACTAGCATGACCCACTAATGAAAGTATGGTTTATTGGGCGTTAACACTGATTACTAACCTCTTATACAACTCTTTTAGAGCAACTATAAATATCACTTGTATTTATTTTATATGTTTTTATATTTAAAATACAATTTTTTTATATTATATAAGTTTTAATTAGTTGTTATATATATACACACACACTAACAACTCTTTATTTTAATTATTAAAAATAAATTAAATTCATATTTAGTTCATATTAATTTCACTTTTCTCAAAATTTCAAATTAAATTCAACCCCCTCTTTTTTTCAAAAAATTTTGAATTACCCTCCTATTTTTAAATTTAATTTGACCACATATTTAACCTAACTTTTTTTCTTTCTCTTCATTCCTTCTTATTATTATTCTTCTTCATCTCTTTACACCCACCATAATCCTCAATCATTAAAACTCATTCAATTCTTAACCAAATCCTTTGATTATTTTTGCGAGAGGAATTCACGTGTGGTGTCGGTTTTCATCAATTCTATCTCGTTTTTTGCCGGATTCATGTTGAGTGTGAAGAACCCTAAGAACCAAGTTTGGGGATTTTCAATTTTAAGTGTTATTTCTTGTAATTGAAGCTTAGTACATCTTCTTTCATCGCTAAAAAGGTATGTATTTCACTTGTTTGATGACAACAGTTTGCTGACAGATTCTTTTTCGTTTATTTATTTGTATGTAACTTGATGTTAAACGATGATTACTGAACGATTTTTGATTCTAGGATATAGCACTATGAGTCTAGTTTCCAGAAAGGTATAGTTTCTAATTTTTGGACACGTTTTGAATAGTTTTTATGATTTTACAAAAACACTGGTCAAAGCTGATTCGGGGAGTTATATTTTGGCCTGTCTTTCCGACACCATAACTCCCTAATGACAAAACCAAACGGGTTGTTTCTAGTTCTGAAAGTTAGTATTATGAGTTTTGAAGACAACCCAATTGGTCATGCACAATTTAGATTAATGAGTCGATAGAACCATTAAACAAGTGTTTGTTGTGCAATCTGCTGAACTGTTGGTACATATCTTTAATGGTTGAATTATTGTGAGTTTTGTATGTATGAGAAAAATATTATAAATTTTTTTTGATAAACCTAATTCATATGTTCTACTGTGGTAAATTTTGTAGAATTTATACTTAATCTTTTGTTAGTGAATAAAATCAGTTTGTACATGCTATAATCTGTCTCGTGAACTAAATGATCATAAGTTAATTTGTATGATGAATGTTTGGTTGATTTGCCATGATACGATGTGTGAATACATGTTAGGACTTTTTAGTACAGTTGACATTGATTATTATCACCAACAAGTCGTCGATTCAAGTTTTTGTTTGTGTATACATTATGTCTAATGTGATTGTGCGTGATAGTCGTCGTGCTTTGAGGTTTCGCCTCACATTAACCCTTTACTAGTTATGATGCTAATATGTTAACAATTTTAGGTTCAAAAATTTAGAGCCGAAATGGAAAAAGATGAAAAGAAGTCAAGAAACGAGTTGGAAGAACGAGCGCAACGAATGGAATAAATGGAAAAAGAACTAAAGGAAAACGAAGAAAGAGGCAAAAACAATTTGATTAGTTTATGAGAAAGTTTGAGGTCGGTACTAATTAGTAGTAGTTTTAAATATTTTGAATTCATAACTTATTAGTGAAGGTTTGTTAATGTAAACTTGTTTTGAATTTATGTTATTTTGTTTGTTAAACTTATGAAATAGCCACATTTATCTATGTGTGATCAAAAGTATGATAATAGCCACACTTTATATTACAAAAGCATTATGTGTGACAAACGGTAAGACAATGGCCACATCACAAACTACAAAAGAGTGTTTGACTGGCAAGTTCACATTTTTAGCCACATTGACAATAACCTCCAGTGTCTATATGATATGATTAGCCACACAATACCTCACTATGTGTGACGAAAAGTTTGACAATAGCCACACTTTAAATTACAAAAAGCATTATGTGTGACAAACGGTAAGACAATAGCCACACTATAATCTACAAAGGAGTGTTTGGGTGGCAAGCAAACATTTTTAGCCACTTTTAATGTAATTTCTAGTGTCTGTATGATATAATTAGCCACTCTATTTTTAATTTAAGTGACCATTTCTTTGTTATATCCACACAGTATAGGTCACAATGCAAGCTTAACACAACCCTATTGGCCACATTATTATAAAATTCATGTGGCTGAAACATGAATTCATGTGGCTGTATACGTGCAATGGTCACTCATAGTAAATAGTCATGTGGCCATTTTCTACCGTTTAGCCACACTTATTGGAGATGATTCTTGATGGCCAGCAACTAATGCATGTACCCTTTAGCCATACTTATTACCACATAAGGCCACTAAAAACTGTGTGTGTCCATGTCATACCCACGGTGTCGCGACCTTTGGCCACATATGACTTGAACCAAATGTCTGTGGCTAAAGGCCTACGGCTACACTTTTTTTGTGTGGCCGAAGGTCAATTTTCACGTAGTGAATGGGACTAAGCATGCAAATCTTTTAAAATTACGGTTGCAATTTTGTAATTAAGTTTCTTCTTCAAAAAGCATCCCGGTCAATTAAAATAGAGACGTGATCAATTCAAAAAGAACCTATTAACTGAGACAAAGTCGCAATTTTATTTTATTTGAAACACAAATGAATTAACAGAGACACAATTTTATTTGATATTAATCGATCAATCGGAATTTTAAGAACTTAATCATTTGAATCAAAAGATCAAGCCAAATTAATTGAACAAAATGAGTCGTGTTAAACATGCAATATTAATGGCTAAAAAGACGAACATAGTGTAAGTTAACATATAACAATAGTAAGTGTGTTTCATAAGTAAAGTAATTGGGTTTCAATTATAACTCTAGTTGTACACAACAATTACTCTAGTTATAAAACTACTATCGTAAAAAAATTAATAATATTTTTATATATGAAAATTACTCTACTAACTTACACAAGATAATTACTTTAAATATAAATCAACTATTACTACAAAGTGCAATTACTTGTATAAATAGAGTAATATGACTAGAGTAATTACTTTGTAGTTTGATATGCAATCAATTTATGTATATTTTTTGGAGTAATTATTTTATAATTAAAGTATTATTTTTATAAACAACGTAATTATTTTACAACTAGAAAAATTGTTTTATAAGTAGATTAATAGAGCTGACTTAATAACAGTTTTGCCACTATCAAAATCTTTGAGCTTCTTTGGATTTCACCATTTGTAACATCTTTTAGTTTGTTTGTTATATATAACTAGTATTTTACCTGCCGCGTTGGGTCGGGGCGAGTTGATAAAACCTGAGTGGAGGCAAAACCCAAGCATTGTCGGTCCCAAGTGAAAAGGCGGTAAGTCAACGCGAATTCGTCAATTTCGGTTACGTGTGTTATTGTACCGGGACTAAAACCAAAAATAAAACAAATATAATATAAAAATGAAGGTGGACCAATGGGTGACGTCGGTCAGTAAAACTCAAACATTGATAAAGCCCGGCTGTTGTTGTTCCCGGGCGTTGAGGCGGTGAGTCTATGAAAATTCGGTCGGTTTTGTCACGTTCGTACGTTATCGGAACTAAAACAAAACGGTTGGTATACCCGTTTATTTGTTAAACCCGAGAGTTATTAATCCTGAATATGGAAACGATGAGTCGACACAAATAACCTCTTAATTATTAATTTAGAGAAAACAAAAAAAAGTATATTACTTGGCCCAAGCACACGCTGCCAAGTGAATCAATCATCCTGGGCGTTGGTAAATCCCGAACGATGTAGGTCTCGAGAGTGTGGCAGTGTGTTGAGGCGAATTAACTCAGTTTCGGTTACGTCCGTTACAATAATGAAACTAGTATAAAAAGGTCGGTAAAACTCACCCGATCGTTTGTAAAACCCGAGTGTTTTTGGTTCCGAGTGTGATAGCGGTGAGTTGACGTGTATAACCGTTTTAGTTATCACTTTAAAAGCAACAAAAAAAAACAAAAGAAATGAATTACTTGGCCCTATCAAATTTGACCAAATGGACCAATCGTTGAAGAGCGTCACCAAAATTCTTCTTTATATTATATAATAATAAGAATATGCATATTAGTTATGTCAACATCTTGTTTACCAGAACTTAATTCAAATTAGTTTTCAAATTCTAAGCTATATTAGGTTTTAAGATTTTTAAACTCGAATAATCCATAAACTAACCCAATTCACAATCCTTGTTACAATATCAAAGTTGAATTATTAAAATTAAAATTAGTAATTGCCTATATAGTCAATTTATCAGGATATGGTAGTTGGAGGGACAGATACATTCTCAAACACAGTTGAGTTTGCCTTGGCCGAGTTAATGAACCAACCCGAAATCCTCAAAAAAGCAAAACAAGAATTGGAAGAAGTGATCGGAAAAGACAACATAGTTGAAGAATCTCACAGCAACAAACTACCCTACCTAAATGCCATCATGAAAGAAACTCTTCACTTGCATCCTACGCTTCCACTATTTTCCCCCATTGTCCGACCAAGTCATGCGTGATTGGCGACTACACGATTCCCAAAGGTGTCCAGGTATTTGTGAATGCATGGGCGATACATAGAGACCCTTTCATTTGGGAAAAACCAGTGGAATTTCGACCGGAAAGGTTCTTGGATGGAAAATGGGATTATACAGGCAATGACTTTAGTTATTTCCCGTTTGGGACTGGACGAAGAATATGTGTAGGATCTGCCATGGCAGAGCGAATGTTTATGTTTGTGCTTGGATTCATCATTCATTCTTTTGATTGGAAATTAGAAGAGGGAAAAAAGCATGATTTATCTGAAAAGTTTGGGATCGTGTTGAAGAAGAAGGTTGCTCTCACTACTATCCTGACACCGAGGTTGTTAAACACAACATTGTATGAGTGACAATCTTGCAGTGACATTTTATGATCAGTAAAAGCCATCAACGTCTTTGAAACTTACTAGAATTTACTTATCTTCATTTATACATCATATGTATTAATTTTCTTTTCTTATTTCAAGTGCAATATTATTAGGTGTGTTTGATTACTGATTGCTTACTTGTATAAACTAAGGAACCTCAAAGTATTGGATGGAGTTAATTGCAGTTTTGACACATGTGGTGAAACCCAAAACACAAGATTCACCACCACCACTACCATAATCAGATGCAAATTTCTCTTTTACACAATTCATCACAATATCAAATGCAAACCCTATTCATTACAATATCAAATGAAAAATTCATGAATCCAACACCAATTTAACTGGTTCAACATATTTAACTGGTTCAACATCTTCCTACACTTAACCCTAGAAAACATCGATTTCATTTCATAAATTCGATCAAGACGGATGATGATCTAAACCATATGACTTTTGATCAGGATATGAAAATGAGTAGATTGATAGCATTATTACCTCGAATACATATCATTTGGAACTTGTCGGATACTTGCGAATCAAATCAAAGTAAGCCTTTGAAAATTGGTAACTCCATGATACATATAATAAACAAATTAGCTTAAAATCGAACGAAATTACAGATCTGGGATCAAATAGAAGAAGAACTCACACCTCAGCTTACGTGAATCTAACCTGCTAGAGACTTGCGAATCAAATCAAAGATGCACACTTCATTCGTAAACCCTCGACGCCTTCATCTTTTCCAGTTAGCCAGCGACACAAATATGGCAGCAACAACAAAAGCGCTTCTTGCAGGTCCCTACATTCATCAAACCCTATCATTCTCAAAACGCAATACACAAAAATGATCACAATTGTCATCCGTATGTATCAACTCATCATCCCAATCCATCCTCATAGAAACCATAGCAACAACCCCCACCAAAACCCGCGTCGAAATCCTCAGCGGAAAGACCGTGATGGTCAAATACAGCGGCGACGCAATGAAATCTGAAGCCATCCAAGCCTCCTTCATAGTTGATATTTTCCTCCTTTCCTGCAACGGCCTTCATGGAGGCGTCCCCGAAATCAATCTTCTAGCGGGTCGACCGTGTCAATGGTGTCGTTGGGTAAGGTTAATAAACATTTGGTTGGGTTTATTATTAGATTAGATTCATGTGAGAAAGACATTTCTGCCCTTTTTTGAACGGTTAAACCAACGGAAATTCAAACTGCAAAAAAATAACCATCACCACAGGGTCATACATGTGAAAAATCCACCACGAGATTGAATCCAACGTTTTAGGTTTCACAACAAGGGTCAAAACTGCAATTAACTCTATTGGATGAATATATGATTGAAAGACTTTGAAATCTTATTGATGTGTAAGGCCCTGAGCCCAGTTCCCTACATGTGCTTTGGATTTACTTATAAACACAATCTAAATATATGAGTGAATTAAAGCTTTTGACGGAATAATAAAACTTCAACCAAACATTACATAAGTCATAAGTTAAACAAACATTTAAACATGTCTTTTAAGTTCAAACATCGCATAATATCAAAACCTCTAATCTTCACATGCCAGCTTTTTTATTCTTCTGCGATGCGTCACTCTCAAACCAGCTACCTCATCATATTTTCATGTGTGCATACATTCACATACTTACATATACATATCCGAAGACACATAATTTATACCTATCCTTTATACCATTCTTACATACATACATACATACATACTTTCTTGTCTTAACTTACTCAACACTTACATAACTATCTTTACATTTTAAAGAGCCTTTCGCAAAATAACCTCACAGATATTATGTCTTAATTATTTGGATTGTGTTCATCAACATTTAGGATTAAGTTCTTATTGTCATTGAACCGTTTGTCATTAATAATTGATAGATGCTAAGTTTTATATTAATGAACCGGTAATTAAGTAGACCGTGTTTAGTTGTTTCAATGATTCGGATTAAGTTTTGTGAATCATCATAACCAAACTATTGTGTCTAATAATCATTAATCTATTCTAATACACGAATCATGTCTATGTAATTTCCCGATTTATATAAACTATGCTCAGACAGTCTATTGCATATCCTGAACTAGTCATTGTTTTCTTATATTGTTTTACAACCAAGTTAATTTCCAAACCGCTTGACATCTTCTGTTCATTTAGTTTAATAATTTGTTCGTTTAGTTTAATAATTAGTAAGTCATGATTCAAACTTGTATTTTACACCGATTCCCTATTGATTCGACACCTTACTTGCCATTACTAGTAAAGGTATTTTATAAATGTTTTTGATTGACCTTTTGACATCGATCAGCAGCGCCCCTGGCAGCGGAGTCCTAGGGGCGACAACCCCTAGCAGGGTTCAAGGGGCAGAGCCCTAGTTGGAAAAATTTTATTTTCGTTAATAAGGCTTCATTAAAAATTCATCTAGAAAAATGCATCTTTAAACGAATTGAGTTTTCAAACAAATCGAGTCGAATTTCCAAACAAATCGAGTCGAGTTTTCAAACGAATCGAGTCGAGTTTTCAAACGAATCGAGTCGAGTTTCCTAACGAATCGAGTCGAGTTTCCAAACGAATCGAGTCGAGTTTGTAAATGAATCGAGTCGACTTTCCAAAACGAATCGAGTCGAATTTTCAAACGAATCGAGTCAAAATCCCAAACAAATCGAGTCGAATTTCCAAACAAATCGAGTTGAGTTTTCAAACGTATCGAGTTGAACTTCCAAACGAATCAAATTGAGTTTTCAGATGATTCGAGTCGAATTCTGGCAACCCAATCAAATCGAATTTTCAAAAATTCGATGAATCAGGTTTTCCTACTCTTTCGCTATAAACATTTTCTTTCAACCCCATAAGACCCGTTTTACCGACAAAACAAGTTATGGGCCTTAACAACTTCACCTAACAGTCCTTACACGGTTCGAACATTACCCACTCGTCGCAAATCGCACCCAACAACTCGTTTACGGAAAAGTTTGGGTTTTTCTTACATGATATGGTCTGATTTGCCTTATTATCAAATCTCATGGCAAACCGACCTCAAGCACTTCACCTTTAAACTAAAATCGCACCTTTTGGGATCCGGTTTTGCTTCGGATCTGATTCAATACGTGATCTAGACAAGTTTCTTGTTGTTTGGTGATGCCTTAACTAAATAGTAACACACCATTAAATAGACAAAAAAAAATTATTTATTATTATTATTATTATTATAAATTATTATTATTATAAGTAGGATGTTACAAGATAACTTTGCTAATATGTATCGCAATTAATTATATAATATATTGTTTCCCATTAATAAAACTGTTTTTAGAGTAATCTCAGCCGTTAGATCATTCTGAAACAAGATCCTGACCGTTTAAACTCAAAAATTTGCTTCTAGAAGCAGAGGTTACCATTAGTTACAAGCAGTTCCAGAATCTGTCAAAAACGTGTGTCGTGTATCTACAGCAGTTGATTACAAGGTAGGTTACATCATAAATTCATAATCAACGAAGGTAAGAGTATAACACGTGGTTATATCAGAAACTCTATCGACGATCTAGGGTTAAGAATTGAAAATGAAGATTGATAGAAGCCGATTTGGATTTTACATTCTACAAATACAAACAAGGTAATGTATAATTGACCCATTTATAGTGATGTGGTGTTTGAATTTTTCTTATTGAATCATTTGATGCTCTACTTTTGAATGTGACGGCTGTATTTGGCTATTTGCCATTGGGCGTTTCTGCCCTTATGCACGAGGAATGCATCGGTGAATAGTGCAGATGCAATGTGTTTTCTTCAATTGCGTCTCATTTGATTATGCTCTTCAAGGTGCTTGTATACTTTTTTGCTTCACCTATGTCCATACTCTATAGTCTATACAAAAACAAATGGCAGTATGAACAATTCACTTAAGTTTAGCTAATTTTGTTTTCTCTTCACATTCCGTACTGATTTAGTGATGGCGCAAATTGGTGTGTGAAATACATGCGTTCATGGCATCTCTCTAGCATTTTGATTACCTTGAATATCTATTTTCTACTAAAATTGTTTTCTTTATTATGTATTTGTGCATAATGGATTATTGTTACACCTGCCACCCATCCAAGTGGTTGCCTCTGTTTTGAAGGTTTGATTCTATTTTTTCATTTTTAAATTTCAGTTTTGTATACCATTTTGATTACTTTTACCCATATGTAGCCTAATTTTGTATGCCATTTGTCAGTTAGATTGTTACTAAACCTTATTTTCGCCTTTCTTTCAGCTTACTTTGCGCCACAGTGTTGATAGCAGTTTAGTATAGCTCCTTATCGAAGACTATTGTGTCTTTTTTCAATTATGGTTTGTGTGGTCTTTTTTTTATCGTATGGCCATGATGTTTTTGTTAAGCCCTTTCTATTTACCAAGTCATTGTTTTAATCATCACGTGTTCTTTCCGTGTTTCATCATGTCAAGTTTAATACGACCCATAATTTTAGTTTGATATGATCGCGTGGATTGTTATAATATTTATAATAGGTTATTGTATTTTATTTTAATATTACAGAATTTGATTTTACTCACCAGATCAGAAGCCAACTTTGATTGCAATAGGAAATTTATGTGTTTTATCAACACTAAAGAGAACCCTTTTATATATATATATATATATATATATATATATATATATATATAGGTTTAAGTTCGTTTTTATTTTCATTTTCCTTTTGCTTTATTTAATTATAAGGACATAGTAGTAAAATGCAAAAACTTTTATTTTTGTTAAGTAATCACAAATATAATAACTTTACAAAACCGCATTATTATTATTATTATCTTAAAATAATTATTTATCAAATAACAATACTTATATTTAAATTCAAGATTTATGTCAAAAATCAAAAGTTCTCGACCAAAATTCCAAAGGCAATATTTTTTATTTATTTATTTATTTTTTATAATAAAGAAGATTTTATCATGTGGAAAAAAATCATAACCATATATGTAAATAATAACCCTTGTTATTCAGTTAGTGATTTGTAGGTTTTTATTCAACAATAAATATTAATTATTCTTATTATAGGTATATGAATTTAATCACCTATTAGTTTTTAACTTTTTATTTTTAATCAGATTAAAATATATCAGTATATATTTTTAAGTATATGTAATCAGTATATTTTTTTGAGTCGATTCATGATGGGAAATAGGTTGGATACTCTTCTTTCATATCTTTTTATATAATTTTGTCAATTAGCTATATTTTGTCATAAACCGATTGGAAAGCCGAAACCCGATGGGTATCCCTGAAACTCGAAACCCGACGGGTAATTACCCGATGGGTTTGGGACGGGTATGGTACGGGATTTATTAAGCGGGTTTGGGTTTGGGATTACCTAAACCCGACCCATTGTCATCCCTACCGGTAGTGAACACATTATATGTATCCCTACATTAGTAGTCAACAACCTACATTAATTACACTAAGATTTTATCATATGGAAAAAAATTATAACCATATATGTAAATAATAACTATTGTTTTTCGGTTAGTGATTTGTGGGTTTTTACTCAACAATGAATATTAATTATTTTTATTATATCATATATGAATTTAATCACCTATTATTTTTTAACTTTTTATTTTTAATCAGCTTAAAATATATCAAGATTCTTTATTCTTATTATAGCGTCATCCTACATTCAAACAAATCAATCCCTTTGAAAAACGATCAAGCATATATCAAAGATGTTTACTTCGGTGAGCAAATCAATAAGAAAAATCATCATTATTCGGGTAGTGAACACATTATGTTTATCCCTACACTAATAGTCGACAACCTACATTAATTACATTATTCATTATCATTAAAGAAAATTGTCACACCCCCATTCTAGGCCTAGGAGTGTGAACCATAGTTGGTACCATATTTGTAAATAAATCAGAGTAACGGGTTATAGTGGAAGTCTTTATAAAAACATAAGGATCGATAGTATAAAATATTTACATTACAAAAGACGAAACAAAAGTCTCGTTTAGTATTTACTTGTTTATAGTTTACACCATGTTTTAATAATTACACAAAATTATCCGAGTCATCGATTCTAGAGCTTCTTCGTCCTTCAAGCTTTAATCTTGATTACCTGCAAAATGTTATTAAAATACGTCAGCAACGAATGCTGGTGAATATGCTGACGCTAAAATATTTTCTTTACTTAATTACACCTCGAGACCACGTAAGTCTCGGCCCATCTTGGCTTAGGAATAATCAAGTTAAAACAATCATCATAAACTCGAGTCTCTGCACTAGGTCACCTTAGCGAAACACCGCAGCGTTTATGACATAACTTAGGTACCATAAATATACACATGGCCATTCCCCACTCGGACGTAACTTAGGTCCGGCCCATGGTGGCTGGAGGTCGTGACCAAGCGTGGTGCGATGTGCCCACCGCGTTCCATATATGTAAGGATTCAGACAAACGTATACCATAGCCTGAGGGCCGGCTTATACTCTTATTTATAATGTTTTTAGAGACACGTAGCCTCATGTAAAGTTTTACACACGATACGTTTGTTTGTTTGAAAACAAGTTTGTAAAAGTGGGGCGTATTCACCTTTCAAATGGGATCGGCTTCCAACACCATCCGTTGAATCTTTTTCACTATCTCGCACCTATAGTACGAGTATAACTTTCATTAGTCGGATACACGATCCGGCTTAAGACCTTTAGTCTTATTTATCTCGATGAACCTTTAGTTCATAATCTCTTTTTACTTTAAAACCTTTAGTTGAAAATTAATATTAATAAACCTTTAGTTTATGTATAAAAATAAACTTCGACTTGGGTATTAAACCTTTATAATATTTTATTATTATTTTGGTCGGGCATTATGCCTACCTTTCTTGGCTTAGAAATACCCTTCTCACTCGGGCAGCACTTCGACTCTATCTCTCTTATCCACACACGCTTGATTAATCCTTTGACACGCTTATCGAGACACCAGCACGTACTTCGAGATAGCTATCGGGACGTCGGGCAGCACCTCCTCTACACTTGGAACTTTGTTGGAAAGTGGCACGTTTATCGAGGTGTAGGGCACGAAAAACGAGGTAACGGGGCACGTTTAACGAGGCGGATCGATGACACGTTTTACGAGGTTTAGAGAGAGAGAGTAGTGAGAGAGTATTGTGTATGTTTTGATGTGAAAATGGCATGAACCCGTAGCTGCTATTTATAAGGCTGATCTTGGACCCCATCGCTGTACGCGATGGGTTCCTGGGCTGGCCCATCGCGTACCGCGACGTAGGCCTTACCAGTCACACCCTAGATCTGCCACGTGTCAACACGTGGCAGGCGCCGAGCCACGTGGCGACACGTGGCGGACTTGTTGCCACGTGGTGACACGTGGCGGCAGGCGTTGCCACCGTGTGCCACGTGGCACACGTGTCACGTGTGTCAGACAACCCTATCGCGGTACGCGATGGGTGTCTCCTCTGGCCCATCGCGTACCGCGATAGGTCAGGAAATCAGAATTTACACTTTTGTCCTTGTAGTTTGGAAATTGGCAGAACTGGTCCCTCGACTTTGGAATTTTTACATTTTTTGTCCCGAATTTACGTGATGTTACATCCTCCCCACATTGAAATAAATCTCGTCCTCGAGATTGCTTACGAGAACAAGTGGGGATATTTCTTTCTCATCTCGGACTCGAGTTCCCAAGTATACTCAGGCCCTCTTCGTGAGTCCCATCTTACTTTCACGATTTTCAAGGTTCGTCTTTTAAGTTTCTTAGTTTTCGAATCTTCAATTTGAATTGGTTTTTCAATGAATTTTAAGTTCTCGTTAATTTCTACATCTTTTAGGGCATCGAAAGAGATTCGTCGGCTAGACATTTACGCAGATTCGAAACATGGAATACATCGTGTATCCCTTGCATTTTCCCGGGTAGTTGCAAACGGTATGCGACGGTACCAATTCGTTCGAGTACCTCGAAGGGTCCAACGAATTGAGGACTTAGTTTGCCTTTCTTGCCGAAACGGACTACGCCTTTACATGGCGAGACTTTCAAGAGAACTTTGTCACCGACACTAAATTCCAACGGCTTCCGACGGACATCGGTATAACTCTTTTGGCGATCACGTGCTGTTTTAAGTCGTTCACGGATTTGAATAACTTTGTCGGTGGTTTCTTGGACTATCTCGGGTCCAGACAATTGATTATCTCCAGTTTCAGACCAGCACATGGGCGTTCTACATTTTCGACCATATAACGCCTCGAAAGGTGCGGCTTGAATACTCGTGTGGTAACTATTGTTATATGAAAATTCCATTAGGGGTAAGTGGTCATCCCAACTTCCACCTAAGTCTTTCACACAAGCGCGGAGCATATCTTCCAACGTTTGAATCATCCTTTCTATTTGCCCATCGGTTTGTGTATGATAGGCAGTGCTAAGGTTTAGTTTTGTACCGAGTGCTTGTTGGAAGCTTTTCCAAAAGTGAGACGTAAAACGACTGTCTCGATCAGAAATGATAGACAGCGGTACCCCATGCAAAGCAACTATGTTGTTTACATAGATACACGCTAATTTATCCATTGAGTACGACTCATTGATTGGAATGAAGTGTGCGGATTTTGTTAAGCGATCCACAATCACCCATATAGCATTATGTTGTCGAGTCGTCTTCAGGAGTTTGGTTATGAAGTCTATGGTTATTAACTCCCACTTCCATACGGGAAGTTCGGGTTGCTGTAGCAATCCCGAAGGCTTTTGGTGTTCAGCCTTGACTTTCAAGCATGTTAGACATTTCGCAACGTGCGAAGCGATGTCCTTTTTCATTCCATTCCACCAGTAGTTCGACTTGAGGTTTTGATACATTTTGTCACTACCGGGATGCATCATGTACTTTGTTTTGTGAGCTTCATTCATGATTTTCTCACGCAAGTTTCCAACGATCGGTACCCAAATTCGGTTTCCCATTCTAAGGATACCATCGTCACCTTTGACTAACGAGTCAATGGTGCCGTTACGCTTTTCATCGAATATCTTGTTTTCGTGAATAGCTTGAGCTTGAGCAGATTTAATTTGGTCGATAAGATCAATTTGAAGTTCTAGCCTTAACGCTCAGACTCTTTTTGGCTTTTCGTGCTCTTTACGACTTAAGGTATCAGCCACAACGTTGGCTTTACCTTCGTGATAAACGATTTCACAGTCGTAGTCGTTAAGAGTTTCCATCCAGCGTCGTTGGCGCATATTAAGCTCTTTTTGCTCAAAGATGTGTTTCAAGCTTTTATGATCGGTGTACACGATAAATCTTACTCCATAGAGATAGTGTCTCCATATCTTAAGTGCAAAGATTATTATCGCCTAACTCTAGATCGTGAGTTGTATAGTTCTTTTCGTGCACCTTGAGTTGATGAGAGGCGTAAGCGATAACCTTCTTGCGTTGCATTAGTACACATCCCAAACCAGAATGAGATGCATCACTAAAGACAACAAAGTCTTCAGTACCTTCTGGCAAGGCCAGTATAGGAGCTTGGGTAAGCTTTTGTTTGAGTATATCGAACGCCTCTTGTTGCTTTGTTCCCATTCATACTTCATGTTCTTACGAGTTAAAGAAGTTAAGGGAACAACGATTCGGGAAAAGTTTTCGATGAACCTACGGTAATAGCCGGCCAATCGCAAGAAACTTCGAATCTCAGTTGGCGACTTTAGGATTTCCCACTTAGAGATTGCTTCAATCTTAGCGGGATCCACTTGAATACCATTAACGTTTATGATATGTCCTAGAAATTGAACTTCGTGTAGCCAGAACTCGCATTTCAAGAATTTGGCGTATAACTTCTCGGTTCTAAGAATTTCGAGTAGGGTTCGAATGTGATTTTCATGATCGTCCTTAGACTTAGAATAAATGAGTATGTCGTCGATGAAAACGATAATAAATTTATCCAAGTAAGGCTTACAAATTCGGTTCATCATGTCCATGAACGCGGCTGGCGCATTAGTAAGTCCGAATGGCATAACAGTGAACTCATAATGGCCAAACCTTGTTCGAAAAGCGGTTTTCGGAATGTCTTCGGATTGAACTTTAAGTTGGTGATAGCCGGAACGAAGATCGATTTTTGAAAAGTAGCTAGCACTTTGAAGTTAATCGAAAAGGTCGTCGATTCGAGGGAGTGGATATCGATTTTTTATTGTAACTTTGTTGAGAGCTCAGTAATTGATGCACGTTCGCATGGATCCATCTTTCTTCTTGACGAATAGTATCGGCGTTCCCCATGGTGATGAACTAGGTCTTATAAAACCTTTCTCGAGAAGCTCGTCCAATTGTTTCTTCAGTTCCTTCATCTCGGTTGGCGTGAGGCGATACGGAGCTTTGGCGATCGGAACAGTACCAGGAATGAGATCGATTCTAAATTCTACTTCACGAACAGGAGGAATGCTGGGGAGTTCGTCAGGAAATATGTCGGCATAATCGGAAACAACAGGAACGTCTTTGAGTTCTTTGGGTTTAGACTTTTTGGTGACGTAGGCCATGAATGCTAAGCATCCTTGATTTAAACATTTGTTAGCCCTTATCATAGAGATTAGGATAACTTGGCCAACGTCTTTATCCCCTTCAATTCGAATAGTTCGTTTATCCGGGGCTCGAAGCTCAACGGTCTTGCTATTGCAAAGGATACGAGCATGGTTGTCGGATAACCAATCCATATCCAATACAACATCAAAACCAGCAAGAGTTATAGGTAACAATAGAATAGGCAGAACATAACCGGCTAATAAGATTTTTCCGTTTTCTAAAGTTTCGGTAATTTTAATAGTTTCGCCATTAGCGGTCTCGACGCTTAGAGTTTTATTGAGTTTGATTAAAGGTTCTTTTAATAGACTACAAAACTTATAATCTATAAAACTTACGTTGGCACCCGAATTAAACAAGACTCTAGCATAAACATTATTAACAAGGAACGTACCAGTGATAGTTTCCGGTGTGTCGGCCGCTTTCTTCGTATCGAGAACGAAGACCCTTGCATTGCCTTTCTTGGGCTCATTCTTCTTACTGCTACCACCCGCACCGCCAGTCGCGGGTTTGTTCTTGGGACACTCAAAACTAAGATGCCCCATCTCCTTGCAATTGTAGCAGGTCATCTTCTTCTTTCAACAATCAGCCGTGGCATGGCCGATTCGGTTACATGATTCACAGACTCGAGAAGCAAAGTTGCATCTACCTCTATGATAGTTCTTACAAATTTTGCATTGAGGGATGCCAAGATTGGAGCTAGACCTTCGTTGATCTTTACCCCTTGAAGCGGGTATCTCCACCTTTCCTTGAGTCATGAGTTGTTACCACCTTTTTGTCTTCCTCTTTATTCCAGATCATTCCGCCTATCAAATACCCAGCCAACTCCATCGCGGAGTCAGCGGTTTGTGGTAAGTGTGATCTCACCATATCACGAATTCCCCGAGGTAGTCCCCATATATAACGTGTAACCTTGCTGGACTCCGGGGTAACCATCTGGGGAACTAAACGACAATACTCGTGAAATTTCGTGTTATACTCACGAAGGTTCGTTCCAACAACCTTGTGAGCCAAGAACTTGGTTTGGATTTGGTCCGTCTCGTGCATCGGACAGAACTTTGACATCAACAACTCTTTAAACTCATTCCATGGCAAACTATACATAACTTCCCTTCCTCTACTCATGATCAACGTGTTCCACCACTCGAGTGCTTCGCCTTTGAACATCAAGGCGGAGTATTGAATCTTTTCCTCCTCCGTACACTTGCTCGTGATAACAATCGTCTCCATCTCTTCAAGCCACCTTACGGTATTGATGGCTCCCTTGTCACCGTGAAATTCTTTCGGTCCGTAGTACTTAAAGTCTTTAAAGGAACATCCTCCTATCTTGAGTTTCTTAAGTTCTTTACGAACCCCTACATTAGCGTTTGATTCATGTTCGCTCTCTTCCTCTCGTGAAGGTCGAGTACGAGGTTTAGAAACATATTTTCGAGAAGGATTTTCAGATTGAGTATGTTTTGTTTGTCTAGATCGTGACCTATTTTCAGATTCTTCTCGAACAACTTTTCTGATCATTTGTTGTATTTGATTCATGTATTTATCGGGAATCGGTTCCTCTCGTTCTTTTTCAGGACCTTTCCCTTTCACTTCGCGTCTCTCGGCTTCCTTTCGGGAGGCCTCTCGATTATCACTTTGCCGAGACATATTTTTATCTTTTATTCTTTTTATCTGAAATTTTAACACATTTCTTTTCTTAATATACAAATTTATTTATTTCACATTCATATACATATCATAAATGATATGTATATTATTGTTACAACAAACTTATAGATCATATCCTTTTACATATGATACACATATCATACAAACTATATTACACACATAACTTCATCTCTTAAACACACCATCTTCATTTTCTCAATCTTGGAGGTGGGTCACGGTAACCCATCATCACAATATCATAGTGGTTCTTGGGATCAGGGTATGGAGTTGCCGTCTCATCAGATTGGTAATTTAAGAAAGCATTGGCAGCCTCATTTTATTCTTGAATTTCTTTTGCTTACTCTTCAAGGGATGGAATCTCACCTTGGTATGGTGGGAAGCTTGATGACGCCTTACCCTTGAGTTCCTGAAGAAATTTCATGTATGGATCCACAGAACCATAGCTTGGAGCTGAGTGTTGTTCTTCCTCCGGTGTGGTTACTTCATTTGGGTTGTCGGGAAATTCTTCTTCCTCAGGATCTGTCTCCTCCTCAGGTTCCTCTTCCGATTCTTCCTCGGGGTCGGTTTCTTCTTCCGGTTCCTCTTCTTGTTTCTCTTCTAGTTCCTCCTCGGTCATTGCGGGCATGTGAATCTTCTCGTATGGCATAGTCACCCTCATCTTGGGTTTGCTAGATGATCCTTCCTTGTTGACGTGAGAATTGGCAGTATCCATAGGTGAAGTGCTGGTATACCACATTCGTTGATTGGAGTGGCATTGCATCCAATCGGAGGATGAAGAAGATTTTGGTTCTTCCTTAATTGGTAAATTGGAGAGGAAAGCATATGAAGGATGAGGATTCGGTGGTAATTGTGTTGAACTTCCGGATGGATGATAGGTGGGAATTTCAGAAGGATAGTATATCGGGATCTCGGTAGGTTGATACATAGGAAGGCTTGACGGATGATAACTTGAATGCCTTGGAGGTTGGTATATTTCATGTGGTGTGTTATCTAGGTGGTAGATTGGACTTGGGTTGGGGTTTTGTTTGTGTTCTTCATTGAAGAATGATTCAAAGTAATCTTTACTTATGACGCCTTGTGGAAATTTGTAATACTTCTTTGCTCTTCTTACTTCCTTGTCATAATATTCCATTAATTCTTCATAACACATCTTTTGGGTGGTATAGATTGTAGAGAGGGAAAGAAAGGGTTACCAACCAATCTAATCCCTATTCACATTAACAAGTAAATATTTCCTACGCTTGAATCGAAGCTTGGGTATTGTTTTATGATACCCAATTCGCTTAGATTGATGGCTCTGATACCAACCTGTCACACCCCCATTCTAGGCCTAGAAGTGTGAACCATAGTTGGTACCATATTTGTAAATAAATCAGAGTAACGGGTTATAGCGAAAGTCTTTATAAAAACATAAGGATCGATAGTATAAAATATTTACATTACAAAAGACGAAACAAAAGTCTCGTTTAGTATTTACTTGTTTATAGTTTACAAAACCAGCATACTTAAATATTTACACAAAAGTATCCGAGCCATCGGATTCTAGAGCTTCTTCGTCCTTCAAGCTCTAATCTTGATTACCTGCAAAATGTTATTAAAATACGTCAGCAACGAATGCTGGTGAATATGCTGACGCTAAAATATTTTCTTTACTTAATTACCCCTCGAGACCACGTAAGTCTCGGCCCATCTTGGCTTAGGAATAATCTAAGTTAAAACAATCATCATAAACTCGAGTCTCTGCACTAGGTCACCTCAGCGAAACACCGCAGCGTTTATGACATAACTTAGGTACCATAAATATACACATGGCCATTCCCCACTCGGACGTAACTTAGGTCCGGCCCATCGTGGCTGGAGGTCGTGACCAAGGGTGGCGCGATGTGCTCACCACGTTCCACATATGTAAGTATCCAGACAAACGTATACCATAGCCTGAGGGCTGGCTTATACTCTTATTTATAATATTTTTAGAGACACGTAGCCTCATGTAAAGTTTTACACATAATACGTTTGTTTGTTTGAAAACAAGTTTGTAAAAGTGGGGCGTATTCACCTTTCAAATGGGATCGGCTTCCAACACCGTCCGTTGAGTCTTTCTCGCTATCTCGCACCTATAGTACGCGTATAACTTTCATTAGTCGGATACACGATCCGGCTTAAGACCTTTAGTCTTATTTATCTCGATGAACCTTTAGTTCATAATCTCTTTTTACTTTAAAACCTTTAGTAGAAAAGTAATATTAATAAACCTTTAGTTTATTTATAAAAACCCGACGTTTCTTCTTCATTAAGAAATGTATTTCTTTCTTTATTATTTAAATATACTCATTACACTTAAATAATATATTTTATAACAAAGAATATTTAAACATATATATATACTCATATATATATATTTTATTTCTCTTTCTTTATTTTATTTGTTATTCATTTCTTTGTTTATCGAGAATAACTTCGACTTGGGTATTAAGCCTTTATAATATTTTATTATTATTTTGGTCGGGCATTATGCCTACCTTACTTGGCTTAGAAATACCCTTCTCACTCGGGCAGCACTTCGACTCTATCTCTCTTATCCACACACGCTTGATTAATCCTTTGACACGCTTATCGAGACAGCAGCACGTACTTCGAGATAGCTATCGGGACGTCGGGCAGCACCTCCTCTACACTTGGAACTTTGTTGGAAAGTGGCACGTTTATCGAGGTGTAGGGCACGAAAAACGAGGTAACGAGGCACGTTTAACGAGGCGGATCGATGACACGTTTACGAGGTTTAGAGAGAGAGTAGTGAGAGAGTATTGTGTGCGTTTTGATGTGAAAATGGCATGAACCCGTAGCTGCTATTTATAGGGCTGATCTTGGTCCCTGGGCTGGCCCGTCGCGTACCGCGACGTAGGCCTGACCAGTCACACCCTAGACCTGCCACGTGTCAACACGTGGCAGGCGCCGAGCCACGTGGCGACACGTGGCGGACGTGTTGCCACGTGGTGACACGTGGCGGCAGGCGTTGCCACCGTGTGCCACGTGGCACACGTGTCACGTGTGTCAGACAACCCTATCGCGGTACGCGATGAGTGTCTCCTCTGGCCCATCGCGTACCGCGATAGGTTAGGAAATCAGAATTTACACTTTAGTCCTTGTAGTTTGGAAATTGACAGAACTGGTCCCTCGACTTTGGAATTTTGACATTTTTTTGGCTCGAATTTTACGTGATGTTACAAAAATATCATTTCCTACACAAAATAACATCACACATATAAATAATAAACAAATAAGAAATCATTCTTGTATGTATAATTGTTATATTACCTACACAACAAAACACATAACATATATACACATACACAACTAATAAATATCCTACACATTAAAAGAAAGTCATACACATGTACCTACACAAGTAGTGTACGGTACATCCTACACAACTTCTTGGTTAATTAATAGTAACCAAAAAATAATTCACACATTACACTCCTACACAACTTCTTGGTTAATAGCTATAGAAGTGGCAACCATCCTACACAATAAATAACTCATACACGATTTCTTTTTAATAAGTGCATTAACTAAGAAAACCCATACATAGTTTCTCGATTAATATCTACATTAGCAATTGACATCTTACACAATAAATAATAGGTCGTATACAAAGTATCAGTATTGCCTACACAATTAATGTACATAGTACACAAGTAAAAAAATCATTCTCGTTATTAATAACACTTCCTACACCAACTCAAGGAACACATACACGAAACTTATAAACCCACAATTTCATAAATAAAAACTACACACGTAGTATACAACACACTCTAGATAACATAACCTAATAAAACAATTTAACTCAGTTTCGGTAGGCACCCTACACAATAAACAAGGACTCACGTATATATACTACACTAAGCCCTTGAATAAACTTTTGCATTTATTTCTCTACTACTAGTTTCTAACCAGATTAAAAATTAAAATATATATATACTCGTCTCTTCATAATAAATAAAAAAGAACCCACAAACCTCGACGGATAAAAACTTGCAGGGAATATGGATGACAATAATTGTTTTTTGTATGTGATGACAATAACTAAATGGCAATAATTTTTATTATATATGCTTATCTTGAGACAATCAATATATTAATACATCGGAAGAAAAATTAGGAGTAAAATATGGAAATGAGTTTAATGATATACCCGCACAAAATACTAAACTACCCTTTTTACTTTCAAACCATGCAAATTATGCTATAAAAATTACAAGATTGCCACTATTATTTTATACCATTGATTATATGTAATCAATGATTCAGATTTATTTCTTACATTTCTTGCAATAATCTTATTTCTCTCATGAACCATCCCCTATTTTATTCATGATAATGACATATTTTTGGTTAACTAACTCTTGGCTTTTCGTAATTCTGTAGGAACAAGAACAGAACTAATTGCCAATGCTGCTTAAGGAGATATAGAAGATGTTAATCGTGCAGCCCAAAACATTCGATTTGGGCCCATGACCTAGAATGGCCCCTTAAGTAATTCTCTGGCTATACTTCTAAGATGCGTGGACTTAAACTTCATATTGTGGATTATGCAAACAGCAAAGAATCTACATCTATTATTGTTGTCCACACCAAGAATAGAGATCCAGGTTCTTTCTGTTGTGGTTTTCATTCATGTATTGCAGGGAACTTTTGAAGTGTTATCTTCTTAATTTGCAATTAAATAGTGTTATGTATTGTTGAGTTCTTTAGAATCCAATATTTTAAAAATATACTCAGTCTTCTTTTTTTTCTTTTCTTTTTATGAAATTTTAAGATATGCTATATGGTAAATTTTCTTTTTAGGACCTGCAGTGTTTAGAAAAGTCAACTGCAAGATATTTATGGCATTTATGGTTATATTTTTGCATGGTATATTTAATAGTGACAGTGTGCAAGCTGGGAACTTTTATTTCGAATCACTGGATATAGTAAAGGACTTTAGTTTGGCTTTCTGGAAGTCAACATATGCAGATTTGTTTTAGTCAAATATGAACTATTTTAACTTCACCCTGCTACAGAAAATTAATGGCCTCAAAGATATTCGTAACTTAACTATTTCACTCTAATGCGCCATGTCATTTTGTATTATTACGTGCTTTCAGTTTGTTAACCTATAAGAAACATGATTTTAAAGTGATCTTATTTATATGCATAATGACACATATTTTGATGTGTACACTGTGAAGCTCAAAGCTTCATAATTTAAAGTTGATTAGATAGTTCAAAACTCCGATTTGTCATATTTATACATGTAAATATGAACAAGTCAGATTTATTGTAGAAAATTGCCTTATTTGACCTTAAGATAGTCAAAGCTAGATCATTCAAGCGGAAAACTAACTTTTACTTCTTTTCTTGATGACTCAAGTGACATCATGCACGACGATAACTGCATTTACAACTCACTATCCAGTCAATGATAGGAGGTGGCGGCGGCGGGGGTGGAGTAAGCGTGGAGAAGACTATTGTTGTGAATAAACAAGGCAATTTTGTTACAAAAATAGAAGATTAAGAAATCGAGAAGTGAAATCGTTGAAGAAAATTTTTGAAGACGATTAACAAATATTGTTTTTCTTTAGAATGTTAAAAGAGTATTTATGACATTACAACATTCAGCAACCCATCCACCGGACGGGTATAAAACTAGTTACAATTGACAAAGGAGTTTTTAATTTGAGTTTAAAACAAATTACTAAGCTTTTATCTACAATGATATATGAGTATGATTATGACTTTTCTTTATCTTAATACCTAATGCTAACGACTGGCCGATGTAAAAATAAAACGATCGTTTCAGCATCAGGGATGATGTCATAGACTCGTTGAATATTGGTCTTTTGGTTGCATGGCTTACATCACAGCCGCCATAATGACTATACAATCGTTTAATCATTATCCCACCACCAAATAATGAAATAAATACAAGTTTTTAGAAGTTTATTAATACTTTTAATGGTGGATAGTTATAATCCAAAAAATACAGATACAATAGGAAATTTTTTTTGCCTCCTTCGTATGATGGGATCTTATTCAAGAGCTAAAAAGCAATTGGAATTATGGTAGTTATATGTGTGGTGTGATGAAGAACAAACTTTTGGAGGTGAATCCAAAGTTCTTCATTGAAGGTATGGCGATGCAAAACCATTGGATGCTATATCTGATTAACGATAGACATATTTTACCATGTTCATAGTTTCAATCAATCAATCAATCAATCATGCCCAGTAAAATCCCACCGACAGCAAAGCTATAAGCTGTTAAACTGTGATCTTATTATTAATATTATTATAATTAGTGGTAGTTTTTATATAACTGTTAAACTTTGATTTCCTTATTTTGCTTCATACACATGTACCTAGAGCCGAGGGTCTCTCTGGAAGCCACCTCTTTATTCCTTTGGATAGAGGTACGGTGTGCCTACATCCCACCCTCCCCAGACCCTACTTATAGCTTTGGATAGAGGTGCGGTCGTCCTCTACCCCTCCTCCCCTCTATAGTAATGTTTTCTACGGATCTAACAGGATTTCCCTTACATATATTATTATTATTTTTATAATTATTATTAGCTTTTATATAGCTGTTAAACTGTGATCTTATTATTAATATTATTATAATTAGTAGTAGTTTTTATATAACTGTTAAACTTTGATTTCCTTATTTTGCTTCATACACATGTTCATAGTTTCATACAACCAAATTATTACCATAGCTCATGTACACGGAAACGACCGTTAGATGTAAAATTAAATGTTGTTTCCGCATTAGGCATGACATGAGAGAGTCAGTAATATGTATTAATATAATTATTAGTATTTGTTTATTACTTTATTTAAGTTAATTTGTAATTGGTCTATGAGTTAGTAGTGGGTAGTTTAATATTCATAGTGGTTAGTTTATTTAGAATCATTTTAGCATGTAGTGGGTAAGTGCTTTGTATGGCTATTTATAGTTACATTGTATTTGTTTTTAGCATGAATGAAATATTGAAAATGGTGCTTCAAAAGAGTCTCTATCTTTCTCATCTAATTATTGGAAGTGTTTGCCTATTATAAAAAACTAGGTAGATTAACCATCTTGAATCGGTTACTATGTAGTTGCACGGCTTACCACATCATAGCCACAAATATAACCAAATAGTTGTTTCGACAAGTCCGTTTGATTGAACATGAATGAATGAGATCAAAAGTGATGACGTGTCTATACAACTCCTACATATATTGAGAAATTTATTATTAATTTTTTTAAGAACAAATTATTAAACTAATTTTTTTTTTCACTGAGAGAGTTAAACCTTGACCTTTGGGAGGAAGTCCACCTCAACAAACACTTCACAAATTTGTTAATTAGTGTAGTTTATAAAAATCATTTGAAATTTGTAATTGTACCTATTATGCTAAGCGAGCATCTTCTTGGTGACAAGTCAAAGGATTCCCTCTAGACACTACAACTCTCTATTTAACTAACATGCATCATAACCAATGTCTTTTCCTCATCAAGTTTCAATCCTACTAGCTCTCACTCTTTGTAGTTACCCAACGATGTCAAAAGTAGTCTTCGCCGCCGTATCTAACAAAGGTGTTGAAACCACCATCGTACTGAGCACTATGAGGTGTTATAGGGGCATGCGGGTTTTTGTAAGAAATGTCCATACGGGTTAAAGCGATCATGATTGAAGGTACATTGACCATTACAAGTATTTTGGCTAAAAGTAAAAACAATGATGATGCTGTGGAGAAAAATGCCTCTTAGCGAAGCATTAACAATATTTTTTATAATTAGTCCACTAGCAAATAATCCAAAATCTCTTGATCTTTATAATTAGTCCATTAGCAAATAATCCAAAATCTCTTGATCAAGTGAATGAGAATTTGTTAATTAGTGTTCTTGATAAATATCAAGGAATTGTTTATAAAAATGATTGACATGAAAATTTGTTAATTAGTGAGTGATTATTTGGACATATATGGCTAATTAGCTAGCTAGCAGCCAGAATATATAATAAAATTGTATTATATATGTGAATACTGAATAGAGCATCTTCTTGTTAACAAATTAAAGGATTCCCTCTTTGGACACTACACTCGCTATTTAACTAACATGATAACCAATGTCTTTTCCTAATCAAATTTCAATCTTTACATTTTTACACAAATTACCCAGCGATGTCCAAACTAGTTTTCGCTACGGTACCAAAGGGAGAGGTTGCAACCAACATTCTCATAATAACCACTCTACTATCCATATTCTGGCTTCTATGGAACATGTTAACATCAAGGAACCCGAACCCACCACTTCCTCCAGGCCCACGGCCTCTACCGCTTGTCGGTAACCTCTTGTCTCTTGATCCAGAACTCCACTCCTACTTTGCCCAAGTGGCCAAAAAATACGGTCCGATTTCAAGGCTCTGGCTCGGTAAAAAGCTGACCATTCTCATCACCTCTCAGGAGCTCGCCCGTGAGGTGTTAAAAGTAAACGAAATCACCTTTGCAAACCGAAGCGTTCCAATTGCTGGGAAAGTGGGAACATACGATGCAAATGACATGGTTTCAGCTCAATACGGCGACCAGTGGCGGATGCTGAGAAGGATTTGCGTTCATGAATTGCTTAGCAACCAAGTTTTGGACTCGGTTTACTTTATCCGCAGGAAAGAGGTCCGGAACACTGTGAACTACTTTTACAACCATGCTGGGTCGCCAGTGGAAGTTGGGGAGCCGCTGTTTTCTCAGGGTGGAATATGATTACCGGGATGATGTGGGGTGATAAGGAGAGACTTGGAGCAGAATTACGGGAAGTGATGCATGAGATAGTTGGATACGTGGCGATGCCAAACGTGTCGGATTATTATCCGGCTTTGGCTCCATTTGATCTGCAACGAATTAGAAAGAAAATACAAAGGCTGGTAAACAGATTAGATGTGATTTTTGACACTGTGATAGATCAAAGGAGGAAAATGCCAACGGGTGGCCAAGAAAACAAGGATTTTTTGCAGGTTTTGTTGCGGCTTATAGATCGCGGCCACTCCGATCCGCCATTCACCATCACTAATCTCAAAGCCTTGCTCATGGTACTGTCTTTTCTTTCTAAGGATGAGTTTTCTCTTGATCCTCTCCATATATATATATATATATATATATATATATGTTAGTATCATTTGAGAACTCCAAAAAAGTTAAGAACTTTTAGAAACTCATAAGAACCAAACATTTTTTTATTTTTTTTTTCATATATTAACATTGTATAAGACTAGTTTTACCATATTTTATATATAAATTTTTGATTACATATATAAATCACAAGTTTACATATGTGTAAAATTTATATAATAACAAATTTACATATATGCAAAAAAAAAAAGATTTGTGTAAAAACTAATTTTAATAATTGTAATCGTAAATATATATATATAAATAGTGATAAAACTACACTCAAATAAAACTAACATACAAAAAAATTTATAAAAAACGTTAGTTTTCAAGAGTTCTTTCAAGTTCTTAAATAATTTAAGGGTTCTGTATTAATACTCATCCTATATATATATATATTCTTGGAGCATCGTCATCGTCTGATGTATTTGAACCGGATTCAATTTTTTGTATTCAATTTCATAATTTAAAACTAAAAAATAGTGATTATATCGATTCAAATTTTCAAGTCGAATTAGTTTTCAAATTCTAAGTTATATTAAGATCTTCAGAGTAGAATAACCTGTATAGCAATAGCATTAATCCTTGTTACGATATCAAAATTAGATACATAAGATGAAATTTACTAATTGCATGCCTATATATTCAAATTGTCAGGATATGGTGGTTGGAGGGACCGATACGTACTCAAACGCAATCGAGTTTTCCTTGGCCGAGTTAATGAACCAACCCAAAATCCTATATAAAGCACAACATGAATTAGATAAAGTGGTCGGAATAGACAACATAGTGGAAGAATCTCACACCAACAAATTACCCTACTTAACTGCCATCATGAAAGAAACTCTTCGATTGCATCCTACACTTCCACTGTTGGTCCCCCATTGTGCGAGTGAGTCATGCGTTATTGGCGGCTACACGGTCCCCGAAGGTGCTCAAGTGTTTGTGAATGCATGGGCAATACATAGGGATCCTGTCATTTGGGAAAACCCAATGGAATTTCGACCAGAAAGGTTTTTGGATGGTAATTGGGATTTTACTGGCAGTGACTTTAGTTATTTTCCATTTGGTTATGGACAAAGGATATGTGTAGGGTCCGCCATGGCAGAGCG
Organism: Bidens hawaiensis; assembly: GCF_021521415.1. Classification (NCBI taxonomy): domain Eukaryota; kingdom Viridiplantae; phylum Streptophyta; class Magnoliopsida; order Asterales; family Asteraceae; genus Bidens; species Bidens hawaiensis. The sequence continues at coordinate 2,119 of NW_027501219.1, read as the reverse complement.
GATGTTTATGCTTTTGCTTGGATCCATCATTCATTCTTTTGATTGGAATTTGGAAGAGGGGAAAAGACATGATCTTTCTGAAAAGTTTGGGATCGTGTTGCAGAAAAAGGTTGCTCTCATTGCAATCCCTACTCCAAGATTATCAAACGCCACACTGTATGAGTGACTATCTTGTAGTGGCGTGTTATGTTCAATAAGAGCCATCAATATCGCATTTGTAATGTGTTGGTCATCGGTTCGATTCCGATAGTCAGCTTTTCTCTATTTATTCTATTCAATATTTCACATGATTGATAATGAATATCCTTAAACTTGCAAGAATTTACTTATGCGCATGTAAATGGAACATGTATTATGATATTATTAGGTATGTTTGATCAACATATTGTTTGCCTTGTACGCAGTGTTTTAAAAACCGGTTCTAACCGGCCGGTTAAACCGGATTTCGGATAGTAGGCTGGTATTTAAGTCCGGTATTTTTGACCGGTTTGCTAGAACATCGTACCGGCGGTTTTTGTCTAAAATACCGGTTTTTACCGGCAAATCGGTTTTAAGCCCGATAAATTTTTGATATTTGTAGCCCATATTTTTTCAAAATTATTTTAACCTAACAATTAACATTCAAACGTGTAAACTTTAGGACTATTTTTTTTTAAATTGAGTGTTTTTACATTATTTTTTAATATGGATTAACTTTTGGATTATTTTTTGTTATAGTAATCATTTAGTTTTAGGTTATTTTTGGATTAAAATTACATTTATAGGGCAATTATAAGGTAAGCTATTCGACCGGTTGAACCTCCCGGTATTACGCGGTTCAACCGGTTGTACCATGTTTTAGCCTAATCCGATACAAGTAAAATACCGGTTTTTAAAACATTGCTTGTACGCAATATTGTAATTTGGGAAACCACAAACTATTGGATGGTCATATCATAATAATACTCAGGAATGTTTAATAATTATTCTAGTATAACTTGGTTGATTTTATAACTTGGTTTTTGATTTTCTTCCTATATGTAACTCTCCACTCCCAATTTATCATAACCTCTCCTCTCCTCACTAATTCGTAAGTTATTAGTTTTCATGTTACTTATTATTGTTGTTCTTTTCGCTCGGTTACTTGTATTCAATATCAAAATTATTGTGTTTGCTGGCTGCGGGTTGTTCGATTTTTGATGAAATTCGAAGCCAAAACTAATTCTATAATCTATTATTAATACAACACAACTTATTCTAGCTAGTTTGATTACTGGCTTACTGCTGCTCACAACTTATTCTAATATGTTTAATTTGATTACTACCGTTCATTACTAAAAAAAATTGTTAATTCAAATTTTATGCAAATCTTTACAGAAATTTTGCAGGCTACAAAGTAGAAAATAAACATCTAAGTTAAGTTAATTGTCATGTATGTTATCATTAAAACATTTGAATAGCCATGTAACAGTTCATCCTCTACTTCAAAATTCCTCAACAGGCAGCAGCAACCTAAGGTTGTAGACTTCTCTAAGGGTGGCAAACTCAACCCAAATGGATTGTTTTGGGTTAAGATGGATAAACTTCAAAAGTAAAATGGGTTAGGATGGATCATAAAAGTTCTTCAAGTGAGTCAGGATGGGTTGAAAATATACAAGTGAGTTTCATTTATAAGTTAAAATTGGTCAAAACAAAATATCTAAGTTATCCAAAATTTATCTAATTCAAAATACCCAAACTATCACGTGCGAAACAAAACTCATCCGAAACCCAAAAAACGATCAAAACGAAACAAAAACCCCAAGCCGACTAAAACGAAACAAATAAACAAAAACGAAACTGAACCGAAATAGAAAAACGACCAAAACGAAACAATAAAAACCGGAATGAAACCGAAAAACTGACCAAAACGAAACCAAAAAACGAAATGCAACCGAAAAGCTACCCAAAACTAAACAAAAACACCTAATCGACCAAACCTAAACAAAACTGAATCGAAATAGAAAAACGACCAAAACGAAATAAAAAAACCGATATGAAACCGAAAAATTGACCAAAACGAAACAAAAAAAAAAAAGCAAAATGCAACTGAAAAGCTGACCAAAACAAAACAAAAACACTGAACCGACCAAAACGAAAC